>NC_081409.1:101736124-102036124 GCF_030272615.1 Cryptomeria japonica | reverse complement strand
CATGTGTTTAGTTATTAAAACTTGTTGAAGGGATTTTATTTTCCCTTTACAAGTTATTATAACTTGTGTATCTCTCTCAAAAACCCAATTTTGCTTAGAATGGAGAAAAGTGACATATTAAACTTGCAATTGAGTTTTAAAAACCCGATTTGCTCCATAAGTGAAAATAAAAGCATTTTAAACTTGCTATTGTGTCTTAAAAACCCGATTTTGCCTTGTGAAGAGAAAAGTGAGATTTTAAACATGTAATATGAACTTCAAAACCCGATTTCCACTATTACATGCAAAATCGAACTTGTTCTTTTTTCCCAAAAACCAGACCAGCTAAGGAAGGCGATTTTGTTGGATATTCAAGGCAATTTTTGTGGAGATTTTTTGGGAAGAAGAGGCGTTTTGGATTCTTGCCTATTTTCATGCATCTTCAAACTCATATCACGACATTTGGAGTTTGTTTTTGCTGGCTTTTGGGTCTAAAACAGCAAACACGTGTTTGCCAAATACCACGTTTTGGTGGATCCAAACTCCATGAATCTCTTCTTCCCTAAATCGTTTTGTCTTCCTTCACCTAGGCATTGAAGTTGGAGGAAGATTTGACCGGTTCTTGTGCCAATATACTTGCATTTTGTGCCACGATTTTCTGCTTAAGATGTTTTTTCAAAAACGTGGCAAGGGTTTCAAGTTTGTTTCTTGCTTACTTAAGGGGTTGTCTTCTTCAATCAAATATTGATCATCTTTTGACGAAGCATTTCGGATTGACGCAAGGTATGATTTCTTTTTTTCTTGTTTCATTTTCTTGTTTTCTTGTTTTTCCATTCTAGTTGTAAATTTGTGTATATGTTTGTTTTGCCCCAAAAATCGGTTTTTGTGAGAGAGATTTTCCCCTTTGCAAAGCAATTTGTGAAATGCATTGTTCTTCCCCATTTTCTCTCTTTACTTGTATTCGGGATTTTAAATCCTGATTACAAGTTGGATGAAAATAATCGATCTTCCCTTATGGTTACAAGTTACAACAATTTAACCATCTTTTGGTGAAAATCCAAGTTGCAAAGATGAAAAATACCCATCCTTCTAAAATTAGGTTTTTAGAACCGGATTGCATGTCCAAAGTTCTTCCCAATTTCTTGAAAATGACATTCCCAAAACCTTCCTATTTTTATCCATCCATATTGCTTATATCCGTATTTTCCATTCACGTCATTTCCCACAAGTCTAAATCTCATTTTTCACTCATTTCTCTATTTTTTGTTTTACAAGTATACTTGCATTCGGGTTTGAAAAGTCCGATTGCATGTTCATTCTTCCCAACTTGTATACTTGTAAAACTTTCCCCAAGATCCAAAATTGGTCAAAGTCAAATTTCCACCATTCCCATTTGTTTCCCATCTTTCTCTCACACATTCATGAAGTGCAAGGGTTGGAGTTCTTCCCATTTGAAAAAGGAAAAATGTTGGTTGCAATTGATTATGATGTTGCCTTAACACTTTTAAGTTTTCATCACAATATACCAGGTTATCCTTCAATGTCAGATTTACCATCCTCTCCTATTCCAAAGAAGATGAAGTATAAATATGACAAGTACCAGAATGAAGTTTCACCTTCGCAAGTTTCCTCTCCTTTGGATCACATAAAAGACACGGAGATAGGGCATGTGTGTTGTTGTCATTTTTGTTTTCAAAAATGAAGGACCATTACATGAAATTTTTGTGAAAAAATGAAAAAAAATTACTCTATGGAACGCTTCCCGAGGCAATTTTTTGACTAATCCTTGGACTGGCTTAATCCTCAGTCCATCTTCGAACCACGTTTCGAATTTCGTCGCATTCTGGATTCGTTTGCTATGTCTTTCCTTCAATTTCGGGTTTTTTCTCCCTGACTACAGATGGAGAATTTTCCTTGAACTGCAAGTTTTAATGATTTCCATTGTTTTGGTCTTTGTAGGGAAATTTTTAGCTTATTATATGTGCACTTTATTGAGAAATTAAAACTTGTAATTTGCTTTTTATTTCTCCTTTGTTGTTTTTGTTGTTTTTGTTGTTTTTTGGCTTTTTCAGTTAAAATAGGGTTTTTTTGGTTAAGTTACAAGTAAACTTGTAATTCTTTTCAAAAACCCCTACTTTAATGGTTTTTACATGTAATAGGGATTTTAAACCCCAATTACATGTGTGCAAGTAAATTATAACTTGTTATAGGGATTTTATTTCCACTTTACAAGTGATTTTAAACTTGCATATCTCTCAAAAAATCCTGATTTTGCCTTGTGAATGAAAAAGTGACAATTTTAAACTTGCATTTTGTCTACAAAAACCCGATTTTGCTTCTAAAGTGCATTTTTGACATTTTAAACTTGCTATTTGGTTAAAAAATCCCGATTTTTGCCTAACATGTTGAAAAAGTGAAATTTTGAACTTGTTATATCTTCTAAAAAACCCGATTTTCATTGTTTCATGCATTTTGAACTTGTTATTTGTTCCAAAAAACTCGATTTGCAAGGAAAAACGTTTTTTTGAGGATTTTTAACAAATTTTTGTGGAGAATTTGTTGGAGGAAGGCGTTTAGGATTCCTTCCTATTTTTATGCATTGTTAGACACCTTTCACGCCACGTGGAGGATAAGATTGCTGGTTTTTAGCTTTATAACAGCAAACACGTTTTTTCTAGAACCACATTTTTTGCTATTGGAAATGCCACGAATCTTCAATCTTATGAATCGTTTTGGCTTCGAGTGATAAGGCGTTGAGGGTTCAAGGAGATTCAAACATCTTTTATACCATTTCCCTTGCATTTCCTGCCAAGTTTTTATACATAAGGCGTTTTTGCAAAAACGTGGCTAGGGTTTGTCATTGTGGATTCTCTCTATTTATTGGATTGTCCTCTTCATTACAAGATTGATAGCATTTTTTGGAGAGGCATTTTCAGTTTGAATCAAGGTATGTTTTCCTTTCTTTCTTTCTTTCATTTTTTTTTATTTTTATTTTTTCTTGTTTTCTTAGTTTTCCTTTCTATTTATAATTTTGTAAATATGTTGTTCTTCCCCCAAAAATCGGTTTTTGTGTGAGAGATTTTCCCCTTGATAAAAAATTGCATTGTTTTTCCCCATTTTCCCTCTTTACTTGTATTCGGGATTTTAAATCCCGATTACAAGTTGGCTGGAAATTTTTTGTTCTTCCCTTATGGTTAAAAAATTTAACAATTTTTGGTTAAAAATTCCAAGTTGAAAAGATGTGAAATACCCCCCCATTCAAAATCGGGTTTTAAAAACCGGATTACATGTTGAAAAGTTCTTCCCATTTTCATGAAAATGACATTCCCGGATTTTACCATTTCTATCCATTCATGTTTCTCATATCCGTACTTTCCATTTTCGTCATTTTCCGCAAGTCAAATTCTCATTTTCCATCCATTTCTCCATTTACAAATTTACAAGTGTACTTGCATTCGGGTTTTACAAATCCGATTGCATGTATGTTCTTTCCAACTTGTATACTTGCAAAAATTTCCCCAAGATCCGAAATTGGTCAAAGTCAAGATTTTCCCATTTCCATATATTTCCCCTCTTTCTCTCACAAAATCGTGAAGTTCAAGAATCGAAGTTTTTCCCATTTGAAGAAGGAAGAATGTTATTTGCAGCTGAATATGATGTTGCCTTAACACTTTTAAGTCTTCATCACAGTATTCCAGGTTTTCAATCAATGTCAGATTTGTCGTCATCTCCAGTTCCAAAAAAGATGAAATACAAATATGACAAGTATCAGAACGAGGTTGCACCTTCCCAAGTTTCTTCCCCTTTGGATAGTATCAGAGATACAGAAATAGGGCATGTGGATATGTCAGAGTTTGTAAAGACGGTGGAAGATCCAAGAGATAACAATATGCAGCAACTGTTGGACAGCCATATCCATCATGCATCTTCCTTCCCGGTGGCTGCCCTAGAACTTGAATTTGTTCTCGCTTGCGCACATCATTTTGACAAGGAGACAAGAGTCATAAAAAATGATGATGGTGAAGCAATAATCCGTCTTGATGCAGATACAATCGAGAAGGTCTTCAGAATACCTCCCGCACCTGTTTACATGGAAATCTCCAAAGAAAGTGCAGCTAAGTATTACGTGAAGAGAGAAAAAGATTATAAGCGACATATCAATACGTGGATCCAAGAGCCACGAGCCTCCTTCTCAAGGTGGGATAAGTTGTACCGTTGTGATTTCAAATGGGAGATAGGAGACACCATAACCCTTCTCAGCAGGATGATGGGCCTTGACCATTCTAATGTCTTTGAGCCCTAGATGTACCAGTTCATCATGTTCATAAGGCAGTCGCATCATATATCATGGGGAGAAGTCATCAGCGATGCCTTGTGTGAACAACTTGCAACAGTCCCTTCCACCATGACTTTCTACATGAACTCATATTTGGTATACTTGGCAGCATCACTTAGACACTTTCCAAGTCTTTCTACCAAGGGTGATCGCTCACTTATACCAGTTTGGGAATATTATGATCAGTTGCCTTTGAGACCCAGCAAACTGCATTTCAAAAGAGTCCAAGATGCATTCTTTGGTTACTTCATGTGTCAGTTTGACAGAACTCTGAGGATCAATAGGGTATCAGATGAGGCATGGGAAAGGGTGAGCGAATATGGATGCTTGTTTCTACAGTTCCCCACCTTCACCTATATGAGAATTGGATGCTATAGTGGCTAGCCATATATGCTTCCTAGATACCCAACTGATAGGATCATTCTTATGGAGTTGGGAAGACAGATGATGGCTGTCCACACCATAGATGAAAAACTCGGATTTTGCAATAACTCGGCAAGGCCAAAAAATTTTAAAAACTCGGGACTCGCCAAAACTCGGCAAAAAACTCGGCAAAACTCGGCAACTTTATCGAACATTTGAAAATACATTTTTTTTTATATATAATTCAAAAACACACATTTACACCAAATTTGTGTAACATATATGATTTCCATGATATATAAATCAAATTTTTTTGGTAATACATAGCAACAAATGCAAGTATCATAGCATAAACCAAAAACCAAGTGCAACATATGTATAAGAGTTCAATACATATCAACGTATCATAGTGACAGTCTCATAGAGTTATAGAGTCATAGACCACAAAACAAGAACCTCTGAAATTCTGATTACATATCAAGTTCAAAGTTTGGTATCAATGAAAATAAGAAATCATAAATTGCGTCTACGACTAAAGCTCAAAACAGATTGTGGCTGCTGGATGGGTGGTGCTGACGTAGTGGCAACATCCTCAACACTAACAGGTGCCTCTGCTGCATGATCAACCTCCTGCTCCTCCTCACGTGCTGCCACTTCCGCATCCCATTCCTCTCCTGCCCTCTCCAACTCACTCAGCTGCTCATTAGTAAGGAATGGATCCAAATCATTATCAACATCATCAGGAGAAGCAACCCATTCTGCTGCATATGGATCAATGTCATCCAAGTCAAGTGCTTCATGTGAATCTTGCCCTAGCACCTTCTTCTCATGTAATCGAATGTTGTACCGCACATAGACAAGATCATTCAAGCGTTGTTGAGTCAACCTATTGCGCTTTTTTGTGTGGATGTTCTCAAAAACACTCCAGTTGCGCTCACAACCAGAAGCACTACAAGGCTGTGATAATATGCGGATGGCAAGCTTTTGAAGATTAGGCGTTGTGGCACCATAATCTTCCCACCACAAATCTGCAAGGATACAAAATGTGATTTATAACTTGTAAAGATTTCAATAATCTTAAAGAGAGAAATAAATGGTAAAAATTAAACATATGTTTTTTTTTACCTGGTCGTAAGGTGGCTCTCCTACGTTTGCAATCAGGTGAAGAAAACAATTCCCCTAAGGCCTTCTTATAACTCTGCAACTCATCAAGTATCAGGTCTCGAAGGATCTCATCATCAACTAATCTCCGAATGCATGTGTCAAGGCCAATTCTAACCTCTGCATCTGCTCTGAAACTCGGAGAGTAAAAAACTTGGGATTCAAGAAGTAGGCAGCAGCATGAATATGTTGGTGGAGTTGATGGTTCCACCTCCGATCAATTATGCGCCATATGGGTTCATACTTGGTCTTGTTTGACCCATACAAGTGTTGAATCGCCTCTTTGGCCTTATCCATGGCCTCATATAGATACCCCATGGAGTTATGATCCCCATCCACCATTCGTAGCACCCTCACCAACGGTTCCGACACCTAGATATAAAAAATCTAACAAAATCAGCAGATTGAAATATTAGAAAATTAAATAATAAATCATCAATTAAAGTTTCAAAACTTACATTGATGATCTCCTCCACTATCTTGGCAAAATTAGTATCAAAAATGGCAATCACAACCTTCTCTGCTTCAGGCTTTGTAGCATAAGGACTCCCCAACCATCTTTCACTCACGAACATCCGCTTCAGGTTGGGCAATGTAGCAAGTATGCTCTGCAAGGTGAGGAAATTGGTAGCAAAGCGTGTGACCCCCGACCGCACAAGATCCTTACCTTCAGTGTGCTCTCTCATAAGATTCAGGACCCATGTGTGATTGTAGATGTATTTGGTGATATTCCTTCCATCTTCAACCACTTTCTTTACCCAACTTAGTTTCCCTATGTCCTCAAGGAGCAAGTCAAGACAATGGGCAGCACAAGGGCTCCAAAATAATGTCGGATGTCTAGCCATTAGAAGTTTGCCGGCTGCCACATATGCAGCTGCATTATCAGTCACAACTTGGATGACATTCTGCACTCCCACATCTATCACCACTTCATCCAACATGTTGCACAAGGTCTCCGCATTCTTCACTTCATTGGAGGCATCAATTGATTTTAAAAATACTAACTGTCCTCCTGAAGCAACTAGAAAGTTGATGAGTGTCCTGTTCCTACCATCTGTCCATCCATCAGAAAGAATGGTGCAGCCATTCTTTTCCCAAATAGTCCTTTGCTCTTCCACTAATGCATGAGTGTTTTGGACCTCATCCTGCAATAACGGTCCACTTACCTCGTAACGGCTTGGGGATTTGAACCCCTTACCTGCCACAGTCAACGCGGTGACCAATTGGTCCCAAGATGGACTAGAAATAGCATTGAACGGAACATCGTTGTAGATAAAAAATCTAGCACACGCCACCTTGGCTTGTTGGTGAGCCTCTTTATTCCATGCAGTGCCAAGCAATCCAGGTTGTGCACCAGGAGTGTTACGTGGAATAAAGAAGTTTTCCATGTTGCTGTCCAAAGTTCCCTTTGCTCGTATCCGTGGCCCAAGGGAAGAACCAGATGTCCCCACATCTGTATGTGACCCCATGGAACTCAAATCTGCCCTTGGGGCTGCCATTGCCTCTGCTGTTCTCTTTTTTGTTGCCTTCCTTTGATCATATGCTTCAAGCGTTGCTATTGCATCTCTCGTAGCCTCTTCAGTACATTCCGTACAGCTTGTGGTATCTCGGCATTGAATTTTTGCAAGGTGATATTTGAACCTATTAATGCCACCTTTTACAATTTTTTTGCAATGGTTGCAAAAAACATCTCCTCGTTTTGGACCTGGTCTCCCATGTTTCCAACAAGGGTCTCTCTTTTTGCCACCAACTTTAACTGTAGAAGCTGAATCCATTTTCTTTCAAAAAGATGTGGAAAAGAACCTAGCAAAAGAGAGGCAACATTTAGAGATAAATAACATTGTTACCAAAAAAAATCACAAACATCCAAAAATTACAATGACTATATAACTGTATTTTATTTACAGTCATCTATTAATAGATGACTCTCTAAAATTAAAATTTTTAATTGGTTGTGTATTTTTTTAAGTTTTTAACTTCAAATTTAAATTTAAATGAAATACTTTAATACACATTGACATTACACAGTTGACAGTCATTTCAAATGACTATGAGTATTTCACAATTGACTATGTAATACACAGTCATTAATTACAATGTACATTAATGATTAATGTATTACACAGTCATCAGTCATTTGAAAATGACTATGTATTACACAGTCATTTCAAAATTTGAAAATGACTGTATTACACAGTCATCAGTCATTTGAAAATGACTGTGTATTACACAGTCATCAGTCATTTGAAATTAACACAATCACAAGGATAAAAGACATCACTTGAAACTGCATTAACACTAAGCACACAAAAACAAGGAAATCTGAGGAGGCAAAATATTGTATTACTATCAAAAAGGTGTTACAATGCTGTCAAGCTCTCTGAAAATGGTTACAAACTCCTTCCTTTCTGCAGAGAGAACTCAAAAAAATTACAGTATGCAAGAAGCAAAAGGTAAGAACCCCTAAAATAATGAAGTCTTGTAGTATATATGCTTTCCAAAAAGCAGACAATGAATAAAATAATCCACCTCCTCTTGGGCGACCAGACACAAAAAACCACCTTTACAAGACCTAAAACATGTCTGAAAGGAGAAAAACTTGGGCCAAAAGTCAAGCCCCTCCATACCTTGCCATAAAAGCTCCTAAATGCATCATAAATGGCTCCAAAATATCCCTGACATGCCTGCAAGCCTTCATTAATGCAAAAAATATCTCCTTTCTGACCTTATCAAATAAAAATTAAAAAACACATCTCATAAAGTGACTTTTTGAAATTTATTATTTAATTAAATATGTGTTTTATTTCTTGTTTATGTTTAAAGGCAAAAATGGTAATAAATGTAAATAATAATAAAACAATTTAATAAAGTGACCTATATCACTTTAACAAAACATTTTATTATTTTGATTTTAATTATAAACATGAAGTAAAATAAATTATTTAATTAATATAATAAAAAATTTTTAAAATCACTTTAATTAAAATGTGTTAAATTTTATTTTATGCTTATTTAAAAGTCTTCATAAAAGACATTTATTAAGTGATTTATTAATATCACTTGATAAATATGTCACTACAAAAACACCTATTAAGTGATATTAATAAATCACTTAATAAAATGTTCCACCCCTTAGGCATTTTACAGGGGTAATTAGAAAGGAAAAGAAGAAAATAAAAAAAAGGCAAAAATGCCTATGTAATCGATGATATTAGGGAAAAGAAAACCCTAAAAAGATCATTTCATCTCTCATTCGATATTTTTGTCATTCTTCTTCTCTCCTGAACGCCACCAATGAGGGTTTGTTGTAGGTTCGAGCTGCTGGAAATGATGATTTGCAAACTCGAAGGGTGCATTTTTGACGATTCCCTTTGCCATTTGAGAGCCGCCATGGGAATTCTTTTGGTTAAAGCTGTGAAATCTATCAATTTTAGGTGATTTTGGAGCCGCCATGGATGGTTTTCTGATGGTCCGAAACTGCAATTTGTAGATTCTGGGCAAACTGGGGCTGTCGTGGACGCCATTTTCTGCACATTCCTTCGCCATTAGCGAAAACTAGGTGTGATTTTCCTGGTGCATATTTTCTGAGTGTTGGGTGCCACCATGAGAGCTTATTCTTCTTGGATCTTTCTCTTCGAATTCTCAAAAGCAATAAATATTTTTAGGTGCATATTTCCCCTTAATTCTGAAAGTCATTTCTCTGAAAATATTTCCCATTATGACTGAAAGATAACTTGATTTTCTGCAAAAAAAATATTTGCAAATAACTGTAAAAACTTGCTGCCGTTTGAAATGCCAAAAAATCAACATGGCTCCCCCGCAAATTTGAATCTATCTGCACTATTGGGGTTGCATACTTGGATTTTGTGATCATGCCTTGGAGGTCATGGAATACTCCCTATGCGTTGGATCTCCAACCTTGGTGTGTCTTTGAAATCTTTGTTGGTTTGTTCATTCATGCCCTGACTGTTATAACTGCTGCATTGTCATCTTTAGGCTGCTATTCCATTATTTTTCTGAGCTCTTAGACCGTATTCATCTTGACAGTAATCTAGTCCATGGATGTGTTACTGTATTTTATCTGATTGGCATTTTCATAGTGATCAAAGCTGCGAAGTCCCCTCTGAGAAGTAAACAGGACACCATGACCATCCCTGCTAATCTTTTAAAATCAGCACTGCATTTGTCCTTTCCATAACAGCTCAAGGGCACCATTACCTTGATAGTCGATGTGACCTTTTAATTGTGCTAGCTCTTAGAAAAAAGACTACATTCTTGGATTTGAGAGGATAAGACATTTTTAGAATGTTGCTACAAAATTATGATAAAATGAATGGAATAATTGATACCTTAGGCTTTGATTTTTATCCAAGACAATAAGACTATTTTGCTTCTTCCATGCATGCTCTCTGTGACTTTCAATAATTGGACTGTCATTGCATCTTTATAGGCTCTCCATCATGACAATTCCCCCTTTTATGGTTGTTCTTCAAATGCATCATGACTACATCTTTTGTTAGGGACTATATGCCTTTCTTTGATGGCACTGATTAACACTGTTGTTTGTAACTTAGCATGCCGGGCTCAACCCTTGTGGGAGCCCATTTCACCCCACATGCTGAAAATGAACATGATCAGATTTGTAGCTGCACATGAAGCAAACATGTTAGAAATAATATGCCTATGTATGATGATTTTCTTGATCTCTCTTGGACACCTAAAATATGCATCTCCTTTCTTCGCACATCAAGACTCGACTTATAAATGTATAAGTGAATACTCATATATAGTGTATGACCTTTCATTGCTTAGAACACAGTTCTAACCTATTGCCTATTGAATCATGCAGGAAAAAGGAGCACTAAGGATCTGGGAAGCAAGGAGGAGCAGGATGACGCTAGCAGATTTATGGATCAGCCAACAAGCGCCAGTCATTCAAGCAATGAATGGTCACCCTCTAGACATGCATTCTTAGCATTTACTTATTCATATATAATTTAGCTTTCATGTGCATCATGCATATTGAATGAACATGGTCAGTCTCACAGCTTATTGTGTGAGACATGCATTCTATCATTTTAATAAAGATTACATTCTTTCCGAAAGACTTGCCTAATCTTTCTATGCTTCGTACATTTATATCAATGAAATGCTTTTACTTTGCAATCTTTGCTTTCTGCATTCTTTTGAGGTTATTTCATTTGTAAAGAAATGCAACATAGAGAGGCCATTTCTTACCACTTGCTCAAAAAAAAAAAAACTTAGTGGCTCTACCTGATTGAGCCTGTAGGTGAAAATCTGGTAACAACAACTACAAGTTGTGTTCAATTAGGACTGTAGTTGGAATAAGTCTTAGTTAGTTATTGAATAAGTCTTGGTGGTTGAGGGAATCTCTCAAGTTAGTTAGGATCCTCCCACCGTTTTCTCAAGCCTCCTCTTCTATAAATACTTGAGGGGTCTATTGTAATTTTTATCTTTTGGAAAGCAAGCAAAAACTCTGCCAAATTTACAGCAAAGAAGTCTTTGAGCTTTCATGTGTAAATTTAAGAATTGAAAGGAATATAAGAAAATTGCTCAAGCTTTGAGTCTTTGTGCTACATACTTGAGTTTGTGTTCTATATTATCTTTCTTGCAAGTGTTCCTTAAAGAGCTTAATCACATCTGATTTGCAGTCTTTGTGCTGCAAGTAGTTGAGGTTAATATAGATTAAAACAAATATTTTGTTGAGAAAAGCTGCAAGTCTTTGTGCTTTCACTTGTTCTTAGGAGAATTTAGGAGTAGATTTTGTGAGAAATAGTTGTAAGTCTTTGAGCTTATACTACTTCCCATTCTTTTAAGTAGAAAAGAATAAGATATTCCAATCTTTGAGCTGTTATAACTTGTCCTTCATAGCATTAGTATAGAAAAGGGTAGATAGGACTTCATATAATCAAGTCTTTGAGCTTGATATTGCTATCCCGTCCCGAAGGAAGTGACGGAAGTCTTTGCGCTTTCAGGAAACTTCATTTCCTTTCTCTCATTTCATTTGAAAGTGGTTACTGTTGTTTATATTCAATCGCTATCCTACTCTGTGAAGAGAAAAGGATATTGTCTTTCTTGAAAGAAGAAGAAAGATTGTTGTCCCATCCTATTTTATTTTCAAATTTGTAGTTAGATAGGGGGAGCCTTCCCTTAATTAGGAGAGTTTTACTCACACACTGTGGTTGAAACCACAATTTTGTATATTTCCCCAAGTGTACAAAATTTTCAACCAACAATGTGGACATGTCAAAATTCGTCAAGAGAGTGGAGGATCCGCAGGATAGTAATATGCAACGGCTGTTGGACAGCCACATCCATCATGAATCCTCTTTTCCAGTAACTGCCCTAGAACCTGAATTTGTTCTCACTTGCGCCCATCACTTTTACAAGGAGACGAGAACCATTAAAAATGATGATGGTGAGGAAATAATCCACCTTGATGCGGATACAATTGAGAAAGTCTTCAAAATACCACCAACACCTGTTTATATGGACATTTCAAAGGATAGTGCAACCGAGTACTATGTAAAGAGGGAAAATGACTGCAAACGTCATATTAACAGGTGGATTCATGAGCCACAAGCTGCCTTCACAAGGTGGGCTAAGTTGTACCATTGTGACTTTAAGTGGGAAATTAGAGACATCATTACTCTCCTCAGCAGGATGATGGGTCTTGAACACTCTAATGTTTTTGAACCCTGGATGTATTAGTTTACCATGTTTATAAGGCAATCCCATCATATATCATGGGGAGAGATTATTAGTGATGTTTTGTGCGAGCAACTTGCAGCTGTCCCAACCACCATGACTTTCTACATGAATTCATACTTAGTGTATTTGGCAGCATCACTCAGACATTTCCCTGATCTTTTTACCAAGGGTGATCGCTCGCTTATACCTGTGTGGGAATATTATGATCAGCTGTCTTTGAGACCCAGTAGATTACATTTCAAAAGAGTTCAAGATGCATTCTTTGGTTACTTCATGTGCCAGTTTGACAAAACTCTAAAGAATAGAAGGGTGTCAGATGAAGCATGGGAAAGAGTCAATGAGTATGGGTGCTTATTTTTCCAATTCCCAACTTTCACTTATGTGAGAGTCGGATGCTACTATGGGCAACCATACATGCTCCCTAGATACCCGACTGATAAGATCATTCTTATGGAGTTGGGAAGACAGATCATGGCTGTGCACGCTCATCAATCTATCAGACATAAGGTCGGAATGGGGATTTCTACAACAAACCCATTGAAAATTGGCCGGTATTCTCTTGTCACATCCGTCAAAGCTAAAGCTATGGAGACTGAGATGCAAGAGATTAAACTCAAAAGGTTTAAGTCCAGGGCAGATTTTGATTACCAGGGTATGAAGGAAAAGATCAAAAAGTCCTTCGTGCACGTGCATCGTATTGAGGATATCTGGGTAGATCTTTGTACAGAAATGGAGGTTCTCAAGATGGACTACTGCAAGCTTACCGTTGAGCAGGTTATTGATCTGAACCTGGTGGACATTCCGCAAGGAATGATTGATGATGGTCATGTGCTTGATCCAGAGTACGTCTCACGAAGGGTTGAGGAAGCCCCATTTCCTTTTATCCAATGGTCGCATAAAGAATGCACATCCATTCTTGAAAGACTTCAGCCTATCTTGGCTAACACCAACACTTGGCTCAGAGGTAATGGTGTTAGACTCATTAAGATCGAGCCATTTTCCACCTGGTATTTCTGCATCAAAAAAAATGTCTCCCGTGGCAGCGTAAATTGCTAAAAAAGGCATGTAAATTTTAGGGTTTAGAAATGCAATTGTAAAATCACCTCCATCACGACTGGGAAAGGGTCCAAAATGAGTAATGCAATTTAGGTTTTGCGAGTTAACGTTTTTGTTTTGTTTTTACTGCCAATTTTTCGCCCAAAACCCTGCAATTTTTTGCGACTTTTTGCTGTTATACTCGCTATGAGTTAGGGCAAAACTTGTCCGCGAGTTTTGCAGCGAGTGACTCACGGCCGAATATGGCTCGCGAGTACTCATGAGTCTGCTAAAAAATCATAGAGTTTTTCAACCATGGCATAAAGGATCATATCCCATGTATCCATGTGCCCATGTTTAATTCCATGTCTGTCACACCAAGCATTATAAAGTATAGTCCATGTACTTGT
This sequence comes from Cryptomeria japonica, assembly GCF_030272615.1. Taxonomy (NCBI): domain Eukaryota; kingdom Viridiplantae; phylum Streptophyta; class Pinopsida; order Cupressales; family Cupressaceae; genus Cryptomeria; species Cryptomeria japonica. The sequence goes on along the minus strand of NC_081409.1, from coordinate 102,022,108 downwards.
GAATAGCACGAGTATGCCTGGAATGGATGCTAATTGAATTATTAGTGGCTTTGAGTCTTATGTACTCCAACTTGTGAATAGCATGAGTGTGCTTGGGGTGGGTGGATGCTTTTTGACATATCGGTGGATTCAAATCTGATGTACCCCTTGTACTTGTGAATAGCATGTGTTCTTCAGATTGATGCCAACTGAGTTACTGGTGGCTCAGATTTTATGTAACCTTTGGCTTTGACACATCACCAACCTATCATGATAACTAGGAGCATTGGAGACTTTATCATGAATTTTTCCAAGGATTCGTACAATTAATGAACTTGATTAATCCTCCTACCTGGTGGTTAAACATAAATCTTATCAAATGGTATATTTTATATGTGGTAATGCTATAAACATAAGTTTTCTGCCAGATGATGTTAAATAGTTTTCTGATGCTCCCAGGAAATTTATATATTTGATATAATGAAGCAATGTAAGATATAATACACACGTACATGATCTTAAATATCAATAACAGAGAAATGCAGATCAAGGAATAATGTAACCATACTTGATATCAAATTGTTCAGATTGCCATTTTTCATGAACTCGTACACCAGAATCTGCAAGATACACATGTAGATCATGAGCAATAGCAGCAGGCAAAAATGATAGAACCCAAAGTGAACTAGCTATGTCAATCTGGTAAGAATTATTGTATAAATACATGAAACATTTATTATGGTGACATATGTTTAAGATGGTTTCATCCTCACATGTAGACAAGGAAAATAGCACTACAGCTAAAATTAGACAAACCTGCTCCATGCCTTCCTCACAGAACCCTTCAAGCTTCACCAGACAGCGGTGATGTAATCTACTAAGAATGACTATTTCATTCTGAAACTCTTTGTGTCCTTGAAAGCTTGAAGGAGATGCCCTTTTGATGGCCACCATGCATCCATTGTCAAGATAACCTTTGTAGACCCTACCAAACCCTCCAAAGCCAATTTCATTGGTTTTACTAAAGCCTTCTGTGGCTTTTACAATCTCATTCAGACTAAATCTTCGCATTCCATTTGGGACCTCCCATGGCTCAATATTATCACTTCCCAAAGTATCTATTTCATCCCATAGGGAATGTAAATTGGTACAAAATCAAATAATGAGCATTCTTTTCTTCTTAAGTATGCATAAATCATTTTAAAAAACCAGAAAACAAATTGCAAATTCACTCCATAATTTAAAAAGAAACATATATTTTTAATTTAAACAAGGGAGCACCTGTGCTTGACTGGGTACCAACAGGAAGCAATTGTGAGTTTCCTGCCTGCTTGATTTTCCTCTTCAATACATAAAATGTGACAACAAGAATCACAAGCAACAAAATACCAGATATAGAAGCCCCTAAGACAATCCTTGTGTGCTTCTGTTTGTGATGTTGAAGACGGTATCCAGATTGAGCTTCATTTTCATTAACAAAAGTATGATTGATTTAGACAAATGAAGAACGTGGAACACATGAATGAACAGAATACAGCCCAAATAACTCTTAAACACCATAAAATATGGACTAGCCCAGGTTTAAAAATTGAAGGTTAATTTTGAGTTTAAGAATGCAGGGGTTGTTAACATTTATTTTCTCATCATGGGCATAACAGCAAGGAAGCATGCATACCATTTTCAGGTTGAGAATAAAAGGAAACACAACTGGATGAACCCAAGCATTTTGCATGACTATCCAGGTCAGAATCCAGACAATTTCCTGCAAAACTAAACATTTAGAGTTCTTTCAGTACAGATACCTTTATATTATCCCAGAGCACTCAATTTATCATTGGATTTTTAATGAAGGTATTAACGTAACAACTAAGAAAGACAACAATGGAATTAATATCTGTAGATTGACTTCCAATATAAATTACATCAAACAGTATTTGTCTAGTTCAAACTTGCAGATTATAGTAACATAGATATGATGAAATTAAAGAGTATTGTAGCTTACGTAGTCTCAGGAAAGCCTCTTGGACTTGGCCCAAAGAAGTAGTTACAACCTAAATTTCTAAAGATCACATTGAATAGACACTGAACGTCAGCATTCAGAACTTAAGGCATAGAAAATATGTAATACAATATACTACATCTTTGAGAAGCCAAATAATATCTTTGTGACAATTTCGCAAATCAAGAGTTAGAGTTGAAGGTTTCCACAATGCTCACATTCTGGTACTGAATCTTGAAAGCCAGGTAGGAAAGGGTCCACTTAATCGATTATCAAAAACATTTCTGCAATGCAAGTATGATCAATTTTAACTTTTAAGATGAAAGACACAAAACCAATTGAAAAAAAAATAGAGATATGCCAGACTTTGCATCATTCTAAGTTCTAACAATTCATTACGTAATATGAATATTGTGTGATTGATATAAAGAAAATAAAATTTAGAATTGCTAGTCACAAGGCTTGTTTCCAATTTATCTGTAGCATACAGGTGTTTAATATTAACCATAGAAATCCAGGAATCGGGAACAGTCCCAGTAAAGAGATTGGCCTGAAGTGACCTGTTTAAAGAAAAGTTGTTAGAATTGAGATGCTGTTAGAGCAGTAAACCAATTCTTACTATCATTTGCTAACATCCAATGCAAAATTAATGACTGTTCAGGTTTTAAATATAAAATTGAACATATACTTGTTCAGTAACTATTTTACATGTCTTCAAAGATTATTAACTAATTTCCAATTGTCAAAGAATTATTAAGGGCTTCAAAAAATTAAATACAGTATGAAATATGTACAGATTTTTCATCTTGTTAAGGCTGCCAAATTCTGGAGGCAAGCTACCATACATGTGAGTGTCATGGAGATTCCTGTACCACCAATCAGATATATTACTTTCTTGAATTCTAGCTGAACATCTTACTTCAAGACTTCATTCATTAAGTAATTTGGGCAAATCCAAACGTAATTTCTAGTTTATTGATTTTGAGTGTAAAATATCTACAATCGTATCAGTGGCTTCCTAACACAAGAAGATAAACTTAGATGAAATCAAAAGCAAATCTTATAAATGAGAATACAATATTCAATAGATGAAAAACATAAAATCAGTATTTCACCAAAAAGGAACCAATATGTTAAATTCAACATCAATGTTGACATGCATCCAGAAGGCTGTGACATGCTTTCAGGCATTTCCCTCAAATGGAATATTTTCCAAATGTTAAGAACAATAGTTTCAGTTAAAAATAAACTTTACTTTGGTAAACACATCTCTATTTTTATTGAATACATTAGTATTTTAAAGTTTCAAAATTATAAACCAGTATGTAATCACTTGATGAATATCATCAAGATTGCAAAATTACAAGTAATTCAATCCATTGAACAGAAGGAAAGTTAATAAAACTGAATATACTCCCTTAATGGTGCTTTAATGCAAAAAGCATGTGTGAAATAAATGCACTGATGCAACATATTTAATGGCGATTGCCATTTCCATTCAATCCTGCAGTTCCTTATATTCTACCCTTTGGTAGGACTTTAATCAAAATTAATTACAACATGTGATTAATCTCAGTTTACATAGCTATTAGTGCTTACCCATGGCAAGTATTAAAATGGCACTTGGGCTGTACAAATCTTTCAAGGCTATGTTGTATGTTGTGTCAAGCAATGTTTTGCGCTATGAGGCTTTTGTTGAATTAAGCACTTAAAGTCAAGCAATAGTCCTCTGTAGTCACTTGGGTCTAGATAATTGCCTATAAAGCCTCAATATTCTTCCACTTCATGAATGTTTAGATAAATGCTCAAAAGTATGAATGTTTCAAGGGAATGAATCACAGGAAAAATATCATCATACTTAAATATATGTTGCTAACCAGGGAAGGAATTTGTGGACTATTCAATTTGGGCATTAATATTCCCAATATGTGTCTCTACAATTTGACAATATTATACTATAGTATGCTGCCCTGTTTTGCCTTTGTTTTTTTTGTTTTTTTTTGTGTTTTGTAATGGATTTGAGATGATAAACAAAGTGCAGATAATAAAGTAACTCGCAGCAATTTAACAACTTAGAAAATTGACAAAACTTAGAAATATATGAAGCTGAAAATTTCAGGTTTTATTTCTGATCTGAAAATACAGTTTTCCACAAAAGTAAGAGCAACATAGATCATTAAATAGCATTACATATCTAATTCAAACATACCCAAAAAATGCAGCATTAAAATAGCTTGAGTTGTTCATGAAATTTGCAAACCATCTCTCCCAAAATGGACGCCAAACTCCAAAATACTCCAGCAATGATAAAGCAAAATATAACAATGTAGTTTCCCACTCTAGACGCCCCCAAACTACTGAAGAAGACACCAAAACCCTAGTTGATCAGCTTGAGAAAGCTCACATTCCTCCTTAGCAATGTATGGCCAGCCTTGAGGAAGGTATGGGCAGTAAAAAGAAATGAATGAACAACAAACTCTCCTCTTTCTTGTTGTGCGAATCGCACACCCATCCCCGTCTTGGACAGGGACCCCCCAGTTTGTGCCTTTTTGTCCTGATCCTGAAATTTGGCTAAGTCTGGAATTCCCTGATCCTGAAATTTGGCTAACTCTGAAAACTGAGGAAACCTCCAAAAACTAGAATTTGCAATATAACTCTTGGAGGGCCGAAACCACTCTCAAACATCCTGAAAGTATATATGGAATATAACTTAAAGTATAAGAAAGGAGAAAGACATATGGAAATGTCACTTATACTTTAATGTTATATTCCATTAAATGATCCTCCGGGGAGATCTGGGCAAACTTGCCCAAGTGCCCAAGCTCGCACTTCTTGAGGAAACGTTTAAAATCGCCCAAAATGCCCAATTTCGGACCCTGGGGCCAAAATGTGAAAAAGTTCAAAAGTTGCGAAAATGCCCCAGAGGTCCGAAAATCACTTAAGTTGTCCAATTTCGGACCCTGGGCCAAAAAGTGAAAAAGTTGATAAAACTGGCAGGAGGTCCGAAAAAGTGAAATGTTGCAAACGTGCCTTCAGGTCCGAATTTCACTTAAAGCACCAATTTCGGACCCTAGGGCCGAAATTCGAAGTTTCTTCTAAATTTCCAAACGCATTTTTAGGTTCGAAAAGTGAAAACGCGATTTTGCGAAATATGTTACAAGGTCCGAAAACCACTTAAGCGCCCTCATTTTCGGACCCTCGGAGGTAAATGGAAAGTGCGTCGAGTTTAGGAAACACAAAAAAAAAAAAACGCGTTTTAGATCCGAAATTTACCAAAAGCGCTTCAAGCCCCGAAAATCGTTTAAAGTGTCCATTTTCGGACCCTGGGGCCAAAATTTCTAAAACCGCGATTTTGCAAAAGTGTTCCAAGTTCCGAAATTCGCCTTAGATCCATTTTCGGACCCTAGCTCCAAAATGAAAGGTAAAAGGAAATCGCGAAATGTTTAAAACACGCCCCAGGTCCAAAGTTTAAAACGCAAAACGCCTCCGCCCCCCAAAATCACTTAAAACCTTATTTTCGGACCCCAGGTCCCAGGTTTTTTGACAAGGGCGAAATGTTTTTTTTTAAAAGGACGCACTAGGTCCAAAAGTCCGAAAAGGCACTTAGGTCTATTTTCGGACCCCCGAAGAAAAGTTTAAAGTGCAAAATCTTTTAAAAGCAACTCCAGCTCCGAAAGCGTGAAGTCCATTTTCGGACCCCTGGGAAAGGTAAAACGTGAAGAGTTGCAAAGTGGCCCTTAGGTCCGAATTTGCCTTTAGAATTTGTGAAATATATGTAAGCTCCGAAATTTGCAAAAGAACACCAAAAGGTCCGAAGTTTTTGCAAATTTCAAAAGGTGCCCTCCGTTCTCCGAAATTTACCAAAAAAGCATGAGAGTTAGAGTTTTAAAATTTGCAGAAGTTCTCCAAACCTCCAGAATCGCGCCATAAACCCATTTAAAACGTCCAAGACTCCAAAGGTAAAATACGCAGAAATAAAAAACCAAGGATCAGATTTCACAATCGAAGAGAAAGAGAAGCATTTTCAAGATACATCCCGCAAAGAGCTTCTCAAGCCAGACGTCGTAACTAAATTTAATGTTTGTTAAAATTAAATTATTTAATTTTTTCAAATTAATTTAATGAAATGAAGTTGGTTGATCGCAAGACGTCATCGAAGAACCAGGAGAAAGACCTCAAATGCAAATCAAGGAAGGATTGCAATTCAAGGCCAGGCGCTGAAGATTGGAAAAGAAAGATACAGGAGCGCAAGAGCAACCGAGCATTGGGAACCGTGCCGTTGAACAAAGATGAAGTCCACCGGCGAAATTGGAGGCAAAGGGCAAAAGAACACTCTGAATGCTGCAAGTTTATGCATTCTCAGAAGGCACACAGTTGGATTTAAATCCAAAAATTCAGTCTTAAAGCTGAAACTACTTTATTGTAAACTGCCTATGGGTCCCGTGCAAGATATTTTTGTGGATAACTATTCCCAACCACCAAAAAGACCGGATAAACCTGAATTAAAGCCAAAAGTGGTTGGTAGTTGAGATATTTGTTGGTTGGATAACTGAGAATTAATTCGGCATGGATCAAAGCTGTCAGCTTCTGGAAGACAGATCAGGACCCTTCGATGCAGTCCATCCTGGCCTCTGATTCAAAATTGTAATATCTATAAAAGGCAGAGGCCTTTCTTCTGTAAAGGGTTAGATAGTTAGATGGTTAGATGGTTAGATTGTTAGAGATTGTTAGAGATTGAGAGATGGTTAGATAGTTAGATTTTAGAGTTAGAATAGGTTAGATCTTAGCGGTAGCATAGAGATGCTGCAGAAATTGTTGTAATAGTCAGTTGAAATCAATATATAAACATTGATTTGGTGTTTATTGTCTTGTTTTCATCCTGTTTGCATGGTTTCTTTCAGCATTTTAGATAGATCTTTTTATTTTGGGTGTGCAGGTATTTGATAGATTCAGGCTCATACCACTGAGGATATGCTGATTGTGTATCTTTTTGTGTGGTTAACCTGAGCCTTCGATTGTGCTTAGTTCAATTGCAGGTGTCCGTCCGAGCTGCGCCAGAATTGGGTGCTTAGCCGTGCGTCTCCAATCTGAAAATCTTCCAAGTTCCTTTGAAGATTGCACCGTTCCTGCAAGGTTGTGAGCCATTCTGGCCAAGCAGGAATTGGTTATGTTGAATCTGTCTACCCGCATACCCGTGTTGTTAGTTTTAGATCTCCTAAACCTTTCCTTTTGCTCTTTATTGCATAATTCGAGAATCACAGCAGACTAGCTTGTTGCCAGTTAAACGTAAGTCCCCCTTGTGTTTCCAGCATAAACACATCAAGCCACTGAGAGATCCCGCAGTCAAGACCTGACAAAAGAAACCTTGAGGTAGTCTCCTTTGATCAAACTTCGAAAACAGCATTAGAGACTTCCTTATCTCAAGAGAGAGTAGGATAATCAGTCGGCTATTCTATTCTGCGTTGGCCGTATGAAGTTTGCAGCAATGCGATTTCAGACACGTCAACATTTCTTCAATCAGCCTCTAACAAATTGATATGCAATAAATCCCTGTCAAAACTAAAATAAACTCCATAAGTATGCCCAACTATGACCTCTGAGATGAAATCACCAAGATAATCTCTAGATTGTCACCTACAAGGGTTTTCGTCCTCACAAACCTGAGAAGAACAAACTCCAAAGAAAGAAGCAATATCCAACTTAGCATAAGTGAAATGAGCTCCAACTTTATCTTTTATATTTTTCCTAATGTCCTAGCCCCTCCCAAATAGTCTTTTGAAAATATTAAAATAAAATCAAAGACTTTATAAAGTGCATTTAAGTCACCAAAAGGCCCCCTTTATTAAATATTTGCATTGTACTTTATTCTTGGCATCCAAATAGTCTTTATTTTATTTATATTAAACAACAATAAAGTTAAATTTTTAATTTTTCTTTATAAAACATTAACTTATGATTATTTAACATAAAAGCACCAAATTATACCAAATATTGGGCCAATAATATTCACTGCTCCCACCAACATATCTAAAATTAGAAATACTGACAACCGGCTCAGTCAGTGCCCCAAATTGACTTACTAAAAATAGTATGGGGAAACTCATGCGAAATTACTCCAGAAAAGGGCATTACGCTCATCTTAACTATCGAAACCCAAATAATCATCTAATACTTACTATCCTACTGGATCAACTGCCTCCAAAGTCCCCTAAACCAAACTCATTAGCCTACAAGAACCCAACTAAATAGGCTAATGAGCAAGTTAGGAAGGGGACATTACATATACTTGCCCATAACTTCCTGCAGTTTCTTTTCTAGGCCTTCACAAAGCTAGCCATAATCCTTTCTCCTTTATTGTGCATACATTTCAAGTATTCATCTATAGCAAAGATCAATCATATCCTATTTAAAACATTATAAACATTTGTATGTAACCCAAAAAAATTATTTGCACAAGTAGCCCTACGAGAACTATTGTAGCCATACAAAAAATTTATAGTGTAAGAAGTTTCAGCTTAAAAACTTTGTTGTTTTCCCACTTGCAAGTCATGTTTAAAAAACTTGTCTTCTATGACGGTTTCATCTTTATTGTCTTTTTCTATATGCCTATATAGATCATGAAAGGAAGCTATAAAGTCATTTGTCACAAAGAAGAAAGGTATCTTTTGTTGAAATACCTTACAAGGTAGGAGATCTGTGAAATGTCCACCCTGAAATTGAAACCAATTTTTTTTTCCATATCTCACAAAGTTTTTCTATCGTTTATCATGCAGGCATTTCGTCAAACACTTTGCATAGTGATGGTTTCCAATATATTTTCAATGTGTTTTGGTATGGGATCATTCATAATGAAATTTGAGACAATATTTGTTCATATAGTAAATCCACAATGCATAGAAATTTCATTGACATTTCAACAAACACTTTGCATGCATTAAAGAGATAACTAATAACGACAATTTGGCCTCAAACTCCAACAATGTATTGGTTGTTAAAAGGTATGCTGGCTGCTACAAATTTCTGTTTACAACAGCAGTGTTATAATTTCAAAAGATGATGACCCGCCAAGGAAATATGCTGCTATTATACAAATAGACATTGATGTAACATGCCAAAATGCATCTGTAGCTGTAAAGCTCCTAGAACTTCCTGGTAACAGGTTGAATCTGTTCATAACAGCAAATGCTAACTGTTATAGCTTCATTTCTGTTGTGCGTTGCACACGCTCCCTGTCGCCGACAGGGTCCCCCTTCCTTTTTTGGGCCTTTCCGTCTTCGCCCTGTTGAGTTCCGCGCAGAGCCTCTCGCGTCCTTTCAAGCGAGTCTGCAATTAGTCCGTGAGATGGTGATCTTGAGCGAAGGAGCCGGTGATCCATATGGTCAATTGAACCCTTGGGCATGAATCCCAAGAGATTGTTCAAGCTTGTGAAATCGCCTTAAAAGGGCATGGGATGATAGAAACTGGCGAAGTCCGCCAAGTAAAAGAACAGAGCATCTGAAGGTCGCATGAGAACCCAAAGACGCCGATTTTCGCATAATAATAATGAGAGGGATTTCATGGTGTTTTCAAAGGTTTGCAGGACTTGTATGAATGTCGATTTTCGCCATCCGGAAGGTAAAGGAGGGGCGAAAGCCTCAAAACTCACCCAAGTGCCGAAGCTTATGCCTTTCAGCCAAAAGGTCCGAAAAAGAGCAAAGTTGACAAAGTGACCAAAAGGTCCGAAAAGTTAAAAATTGGCAAAAAGGCCAAAAGGGCCGAAATTCGGACCCTTTAAGTGAAATGTTAGAAAGTTAAAAATTGGCAAAAAGGCCAAAAGGGCCGAAATTCGGACCCTTTAAGTGAAATGTTAGAAAGTTAAAAATTGGCAAAAAGGCCAAAAGGGTCGAAATTCGAACCCTTTAAGTGAAAATGCTGAAAATTAGAAAAGTTGACAAAATGTCCAAAAGGGCCAAAATTCGGACCTTTAAGCCGAAATGAAAGAAAAGTGAAAACTTGTCAAAATGGCCAAAAGGGCCGAAATTCGGACCTTTAAGCCGAAATGCCAAAAAGAAGAAAGTTTGCAAATAACTAAAAAGGTCCGAAAATATTGAAAAGTTGACAAAGTGTCATAAAATGCCAAAAATCGCGATCCAAGCGATAGGTGAGTATTTCGAAAAGTTTAAAAAATCATCCCAAGGCACCGAATTTCGCATAAAGACGTAAACACGTGAGAAATGAAATTGACGAATTGCCCCAATCCGCTGAAGTTCGGATGAAGTGTGAAAATCGCAAAATATGGAACCACACGAAAGTTTTCAAAAACTCTCATAGCACTGAAAATCGCGATTTGGGGTAAATATGAAAGAAAGTTTGAAGTTTTAAATGGTTTTCAAAACTCTCCAATTCACCGAAATTTGCCATCCAAGCTTGAGGAAGAACCGCAAAGTCTGAAGTCCACAAACCCTTCCCCCCATTTTTCAAAATTAGCCCACAGTGTCGTGAGTGTTGAAGTGTAAGGTCTGAATAGGTCTTCGAAAATCAAGATTGCGATTTCTTAAACATTGCAGCCCCTTTTCAGAATCGCGTTTCAACTAGGTTACCCAGGTTAAACTTGCAAATCACCCAAGGTAAATTGCTAAGTCTGTATAAAAATTGCAAATTCTTTTCAAACCATGGGTGCGAAAATTTGGATTAAAGTTAACCGTTGAAATTCAAAATTGCAAAACCCTCCCATTCAAATTTGCAAATCGTGCAATTTCTCGCCATTCATTTTCACCAGGTAAGTACGCTTTACCTCTTTCAACCATCTGAAATATTTACAAATTGGATGGATGTCTGTGCAAAAATTGATTAAAATGCTTAAGTCTTCAAAATCGCATCTTTTTACGTTTGTAAGGCGTCATGCAAAGCGATTGAAATCAGAGCTTACTCCTAAGAAACAGCTAGAAAATGCATTTTTTTAAAACTTAGGAAAATTTCTCAAGCTTTGTCCATTTTGAAATTAATGCCTAAATATAAATTCACAATCGAAAAGCTTCATAACTATTCATGTTTAAATCAATCAAGTTTTTGGCTAACAATATCATGTTGTTCTTTCAATTCGATTTTTGAATTAATCCTGGTATGCTGGTATGTCCTATATCTAACCCGCTTTACTTCCTTTATCGCCTCGTAATCCGCATCCAGTTGTGCAAGATAAATGCCTAAATCAGCGGTAGAATCATCAAAGATGCCTGCTACAGCCGAGACATCGCGAGCATCCAAATCTAATATCCCTTGCCGAGTCGAAAGGATGAAGTACCAATATCAAAGAGGGGGATTGAGGGAGTCAAAAGTTCAGAGTGTCTGGGACAATGTCGGTGATACTGACCTAGGCCATATCGATATCCAAGATTTCAGGAGCCGAGTCTTCTCCCCTAATGCCTACGGCGGGCCTAGGCGGATGATGGAAAGTGGCATCGCCCAAGTAGCAAGATTTCCCCCAGCAGTGCAAAACTATGAGTTAGTAGTAGAGGCTGCCTGGCATTACCAACCAGGTTCTAGATTGGTGCTCCTCAAGGACATGGTCCTCGCTAACTTCACTCCTGAAGCCATTGGCGACACATTCGACATTCCCTTCCCAAACAATCCCACAGCCACAACTATAGATGAAGCGCAAGGGGCATATGATATGAATCCTGCCAGATGCAGAACACTGATCAATGAAGAGTGGTACAAGGAGAGAAGACCTCCAAACGTCAGAATTGGGAAAAAGACCCCAAGAAGTGACTTTCACAATGAGCATGTGGACATGGTCACATTGCTCAGCAGGGTTATGGGACTCCCCAAATCCAACTACTTTGAAGAGTGGATGTTTTATTTCACAGAGCAAGTCTTCGCTAGGAAGTCCAAGTTTGACTAGGCCTAGATCATAAGCGACAACATCCACACTAAGCTAATCAAACTCGAGACAAAGAAGTACTTCACTATGACCTCCTATTTGGTCTATATGTTCGCCAGGAACCAGCCACTGCTAGGTTTAATAATGAAAGGTGAAATTGGGAATGGACCTGATCAGGTAAAGGTATACGATTGTTACCCACAGCTTCACTATCAGGATATAGCTCAGAGGGAAAAGAACAGCCCGGCTAATGTAGTTGGCCAGTATGAGCGCGTCAATGACGCCTTCACAATGCGCTTGGTCAAACTTATGCAGGGAGGATTACACATAAGGCTCTCGGAGCAAGCTACTATTCTAGTACAGAGATACAAAGCCTGGTTCATCCAGTTCCCAAGGTTCTCCTATATCCGGATAGCTGACTTTGATGGTGCCCCTCTCCGGCTTCCACGGTACCCAACCGACAAGATAGTTCTTATGGAGGTCGCAAGGCAATCACGTCTGGCCGGCAGCTTACTCAGAGATAGCAAGCAGGCTGGATTCGCATTCCCCATGATTATAGGCAACCAAGATGTCCATCTGAAGAACCCCTCCGAGGCAGAGGAATCCTTCGCAGAGCTGGCCTCCTATGGCCTACAGGAGCATTTTCCAAGGAAATGCTTCGATCACGACAATCTGGCAAAGAGAGCCTATGGCAGGCGGTATAGAGCAAAGGAATCAGTTGAAGATTATTGGAAAAATTGCTCTAATGACTATGAGGTCCAGAGGCGTGAATATTCGAGGCTGAGTGTGCAGCAAATGCGACTCTATGAATATCGTCGGGTCCCAGATCAACTCACAGATTCAAGAAATTGCTTGCAGGTCCGAGAATTTGAGGCAGTAAGACATCTTTTACCAGGCATTGATTGGTCGCAAGACCCAATCACTGATTTTGAGGTAGTCATGGCAGCCCTAGGAAGATATACAGACCAATGGTTGCATCAGCAGATTGAGCGACTAATTCATGAAGGAGTCCAGTTCACTTACCACTTAATGGGTAGCCTTGATTCTCAGTCCTCCGAAGATGAGGGAACTTCCAGTGCACCTAGGGAAGAAATTGAAAAGCCTGAGAAAAGAAAGAAGGCTAAAGCCAGCAGAGGAACTCGGACATCCAAGAAAACAAGAAGGGAGAAGATTCCCATTAGGAGACCAAAGGTCACTTCATCGTCAAAGGACCCCAGTTCGTCCGACAATGTAGTAGAACTAGATTATATACCTGCTCCGCCTTCCCAGAGCGATATTGATGCATTTGGAGTTGATGATCCTCCCGCACTCGACATGCTAGACGCCGAGCTAAGAGTCATTGAATCAGCCGAGCCGGGTAACCAAATTGAGGAAGGAGAGATTCCATCCATTCAGGGGATCGAAGTACATGAACCCACCAGCACAGAGTTGCCATGAACTGCTGCTCCAGAACACTACCAAAGATGACTCTACCGTTGAAGGAGAGCAAAGGACAGAGGAGACCTGCGAGCTCGAAAAGACTGAAGAGCTACCATCACACGAAGGCACCAGACAATTGTTCAGTGAAGTGGGAGGAAACTCTGCTGCAAGCAAAGAACTTGACACCTCCTCCACTCCTCCCGTAACCAAGCAGCTGCAAATTTGTGATGAGACGGCTGAAAACATCAAAGAACAGAGTGAAAATTTAACCATAGCATCAGCCCAAACTGTACCTCAAGAATGGTTGATTGCCCGAGCCTAGTGCAAGGCCACCACAAAGCCACCCATTGACTTGGAAGACATCTTCTCACGTATAGATCAAGCTAAAGCCAAGGGGGAGAAAAGGCCCAAGGCATATTCCAGGATGACCAAAGATGAGCAAAGGAACCGTACTCTTCACATCGCCACCCCACCTGTAGACAAGCCAGTAGATCAAATCACACTGGCAGATTATAGCATCACAACCATCCCCATCGAACGAGCCACTAAGGAACAAGAAAAGGAGGAATTCAAGGATTCAGTATAGAACATGCTCAGGCAACTTGAAGAGATAACAGCTGAAAAGGACATATATCGAGCTCGCACCGAGCAGGCCGAGGGATACATCGATCAAATGCTGAGACCATTACACAATGCTTCCGAATCCCACATTCCCCCGACGGCCTTGGCCCAGAGGACCACAACAGAATTTGAAGGAGTACGGGATACTGCAAGGGCCGTCAGAGAATGGATACAAGGCATCAAAGGGAGGGGAGAATGAATCCTCGAAGAAGTAAAAGAGATGGCTCACCATCGAGAGACCACCCTGGTCCGGCTATTAGAGGTAAAGAGGGAATCCCTTAGAATGCATGAAGTGGCTGCCACTACTCTTCCCCTCATGAGAGCTCTCTTCTAGACCCATGCACAGATTCCTACATTGTCCGCCATCCTAGATCCTTATAACATCAACACTCTTTAGGAATGGTACTTGACTATCACTATGAAGAATGACATGAGAAATCATTGATAAAGAAAACGATGCATGTGAGCCAATTCTGAAAGGCATGCAAGAACTCGGCAAGACGACCCTCCAATCAATGGTCTCAGGATGGCGAAATGACCTATCAGATGACATAATACAGCTAGACTGGGAAGAAAGACTAGAGACGGATAGGATCACCTATTCCACTAAGGACCTGAGTTTTGCTGGTCAATTCCATTCAGACATGTTATACTTTGAGCGTAATCGTTCCAACTGGAAAGATGGTTTGAAGCACTTGGACCAGTACCTTGAGGGCATGCAGTATAAAATCTGCCATCCTCCTATACCTCCATTTTGTTTGCTATTCCAATTATGCATCAGGTTCCAAGATTATGTTTATAAAGAACGTGCAGCGGGTCGAAACCTTTGGCAAGAATATTTGCATGGTGAGGATGAATTTTTGGAAAAGGGGTGTGACGCTGAAAAAGAAAAAGTGCTCTCCTAAAGTGTTTTTTCCTTTTTAATTTTGAAAAGTGCTCTTTTTGGCCAAAGGGTCATGTCTGACTTCCAAGTCAACTAAATGTAAAATTTTATGTGTATGCATCTTTTGGATTATTTTGGATAAGTTCTAATTACCTTTTGGGGTAGTTATTAATCCCTTTGGGGTAGTTGCTGATATTTGCCTCCCATTTATGGGTATGGGCAGCCATGTTTTATGGATGAATCTGGGCCTCTTGTTTAGATTAGATCTTGGCCATTCATCCATTTTTGAAGCCCATTTAAGGGACTTGTTTTCCCTCATTTTGTAAGAAGTTCTTGGATTGTTGTTGAAGCTCTGGCGAAATTTACAGGATTTAATGCAAAGTTAAGACTGTTTCAAGTTTCCCTGTGAGTGCATGGTCTCCTTCTTCATTAATTTAGAATTTTCAGTTATATTTCTTTCCTTTATATAGCATTTTCTAAGTAAACATCCGATAGAATCCTCGTTGTTCATACCGTTAGGGAATGGCTGATTGTCTTTCCTTCTGCACGGTTAATCTGAACCTTTCATATGCTTAGTTTGGTTATTGAATGCCCACTGAATGAATGTCAAAGTTCTGATGTTGTATTTAATAGCATGAAAATTCAATTTTCCCTTGAAGATCGCACTAGATTGATGCAAGTATTGTCCTTAAATGGCTGGTAATGCTTAATCTAGTTATTTGGAGGTGTCTGTCTGTTTACTGAATCTGCTATCTTAGTTAAATAATTTATATTTTTTGTACCTCTCTCTCTCTCTCTATCCCTCTTTTTCCTTTTTTTTTACCAAGAGAATCCACAGTCCCGCTGAAAACAGTATCAACCCAACTTAAACCATTCAATAAGCGAGACTATTGAAGTCCTCGGGAACTCATCCAGCAATTGCCTATTTCACCGTAAGTCCCCTTGTGTTTCCAGCAAAAACGCATCAAACCACTGAGTAATCCCGCAGTCAAGACCTGACAAACGAAACCTTGAGGTTGTCCCCTTTGATCAAACGTAAGAAATAGTATTAGGGATTTCCTTATCTCAAGAGAGGATAGGATACTTAGCGAGTACATTCTATTTTGCGTTGGCCGTATGGAGTTTGCAGCAATGCAACTTTAGACACGTCAACAATTCCCTACTTCAAACAAAATCGCTTGGCTTCTAGAGTTGACACATCCCATCTTGGAGTTCTTTTATGGTTGCACCTAACTCCTTGTGTCAACAAAACCTCACATTCCAACCACAAAACAATACAAACTCCTACATGCCCCCTTTCTAAATTTTATTCACTTCCCAAACAGCAACAAGGTCTTTATTCAAAGCATCGTGTAATGGACACCCCCTGTTCGGTACTAAATTTATGTCCTTTTTACTTAGTGTAATTTTGTCAAACAGTTGGCGTGCAAGCTGACTACTGGATTTTTTTTGGTTCTTGATTTGCTATAGGATAAATTTGGTAAACTGATATTTATTGTAAAGCTTTCAAAGTTTATTCAATATAAAAATAACCAGACATATCAAATACCAAAAACAAGAGGATTAATGTTGATGGTATTTATTTAATTCCAACTCCAAGCATACAAATCAGATTTGAAGAATATTACAGACCATATGATAATAAACAAATTCAAACCTGGACTCCACAAGTATAGAACCTGCTGAAAACACTGTTCATGCACTGTAGCTGCACTATTCACGGCACTGTAGCATTTTTACTATTCACGCAGCACTGTAGCAAAACACCATTCACGCGGTACTGTAGCAAATCACTGTTCACGCGGTACTGTAGCAAAAACACTATTCACGCGGTACTGTAGCAAAAACACTATTTTCAAATCTGCACTTTCAAACCCCTGTAAAAACATCATGCGAGAGCACCAAATGAAGCCCAATGTGTTTCCTGAATGAAAACACCATTAATCCTCCTGACTGTGTCTTTCAACAGCGAAGAGAATGCTAGCAAAGAGGGATTCCGTCCTCCAAGCCCAATAATCAGATTTCTACGAAATCCAACAGCATAACATTAATTCATCCCAGCATATCCCAAAAGAGAGCTCTCAACCTCCATTTATATTTTCTCCCTGGATGCAAACACTTCATTTCCTAAATGTGGGATAATACAATAAGAAAAAAATATTATTTCCCACAATGTACCATTAAAGGAAACTTTTAATATTTTAAACATTACTTTATATTCCCAACCTTATAAAATAACGATAAAGTTAAATATTTAATTTAACTTTACACTTTATCGTTAAATATTAAAACATTGTTGATAATCCCTTTAAATCATTGTCGCCTTCAAATATTTTTACTGATAGTTATGCCAACCAGGGAAACACTAAAAATTTCAAGTCACTGCTTGGAGACTAACTTTCTATAAATAGTAAGTGTCTAGAAACCCTGTCAAAGCAGCACCGATTGGCCTGAAATCGAAAACACCTAGGCCAAAACACCTCGGGATCCCATCAATGTCCTTGTTAGCCTTCGGGACCATGTCAGAATAGGCTAACGACACCCCATATCATGTTGCGCTAAAAAGGGGACATTACAGTCCGCCCCCCTTGAAATTGCTTGTCCTCAAGCAAATTCGGTCCTGAATGTTGCAATACCTGCTCATTCTCCCATGTAGCATCCTCATCTGGCAAGTCTCTCCATTTCACCAAGTATTCCTTAACGATTCTGTTCCTGAGTGTCCTTTCCCTGATATCCAGAATAGCTTCGGGTACTAACACAAGCTTCCCCTCCTCATCCAAAGGGGGTAAATCTGCAAAAGGCACTACACTCTGACCAATGGCTTTCTTAAGCCTAGACACATGAAACACATTGTGCACCCGACTGCCCTCTGGAAGCTCAAGCTCATAGGCGACTTCGCCCACTCTGCGAATCACCCTATAGGGACCATAAAATCTAGGCTTCAACTTTTCAGCTCCGCTCTTCTTGAGTGATGACTGTCTATATGGTTGTAGCCTCAAGTAAACCATATCCCCTACCTCGAAACTGCGCTCTATTCGGTGCTGATCAGCGTACAATTTCTGTTGATTCTGGGCCTGCTGTATATTCTCCTTGAGCACTTTCAGGATGTCCTGACTATCCTGCAATAAGTTTTTGGCTTTGGGCACTCTGCTGTCCCCCAAAACTAAATCCATGAAGCTAGGTGCATCATAACCATAGAGTGCCATGAAAGGAGTCATCCTAATGGACATATGATAAGTGGTGTTATAACAATACTCTCCCATATGCAACCATCTGACCCAAGCTTTTTGTTGTGCAGTTACATAGTTCCTCAAATATCCCTCCACCATTTATTCACAATCTCTGTTTGCCCATCTGTCTGCGGATGATAACTAGTGCTAGGTGTAAGATCTGTACCACACAACCTAAACAACTCCTGCCAAAAAACACTCATAAACTTACTATCCCGATCACTGACAATGAATCTGGGCAACCCATGTAACCTGAATATCTCTCTAAAGAAAAGATCTGCCACCTGTGCTGCTGTGTAAATGGACGGAATAGCAAAGAAGTGAGCGAACTTCGTCAAGCGGTCCACCACCACATAGATGCAATCCCTTCCCTGCACTCGTGGTAAACCAGTGATGAAGTCCATCGAAATACTTTCCCATTTCCTATCTGGAATGGGCAAGGGCTGTAATAAACCTGCAGGAAATGTGTGCTCTCCCTTATTCTGTTGACAAACCGCACACTCCCTGACATACCTCTGAACATCATCCTTGAGCCCTCTCCATGTGAACCGCTCTCGGATCTGCCTATAGGTCTTGAAGATCCCCGGATGCCCAGCTGTGGGTGCATCATGAAATGCCTTAAGTATCACCTCTCTCAAATGTGATGACGGAATCAAATAAACCCTGTCTTGAACTCTGATCAATCCATCTATCACCTCATAGCGATCATCCTATATAGTACCTGAAATCAATCCAGAAGCCCAAGCATCTCCGACATACTCTGCTATAATCTGATCTCTCCAATCTCCTGAAATCTCTGCCAGAGCACATAAGTGAGGTCTCCGAGATAAGGCATCAGCCACCACGTTTTTCTTACCTTTGACAAACTCTATGTCAAAGTCATAAGCCTGCAATTTAGTAACCCATTTCTGTTGCCGGTCATTAAGATCACGCTGGCTCATGAAATATTTTATGCTATTGTGATCAGTTTTGATCACAAACCGTCCACCTACTAAGTATGATCGGAATTTGGCCAATGCATGCATTATGGCCAACATCTCCCTGTCATAGATAGAATAGCTCCTCTCAACACCTCGAAGCTTCCTACTCTCGAATGCAATGGGATGTTTCTCCTGCATCAATACTGCCCCTATCCCATCACCTGAAGCATCACACTGAAGTTCAAATGGCTTCGTGAAATCTAGTAGAGCTAAAACCGGACAAGATGACATCACTTGTTTGAAGTGGTCAAAACATCGCTGCGCTGCTTCTGTCCATACAAAGGCTCCCTTTTTAGTGAGGTCTGTCAACGGTGCTGCAGTCTGTGAAAACCCCTTAACAAACCTCCTGTAAAACCCGCATAAACCAAAGAACCCCTTAAGCTATGTGAGGTTTGTGGGAGTAGGCCAATCTACTATAGCGCTAATCTTTTCGGGATCAACCCGAAGACCATCCGCACTAATAATATGCCCAAGGTATAGTAATTCTGTCATACCAAACTCACACTTAGACTCCTTGGCATACAAAGACTCTCTCTCTAGGAAAGATAATACCTCCTCCAAATGCTGTGAATGTTCCTCCCAGGTCTTACTGAAGACCAAGATGTCATCAAAGAAGATCAAGACAAATCTCCTCAACTGCTCCCTGAATACTTGGTTCATACAACTCTGAAATGTAGCGGGTGCATTGGTTAGTCCAAATGGCATAACCATAAACTCAAAGTGGCCATAGTGACATCGGAAGGCTGTTTTCTCAATGTCCTCTGCTCTCATCTTGATCTGATGGTATGAAGATCGCAAATCAATTTTGGTGAAGAAGCATGCCCCATGCAACTCATCAATCAGCTCATCAATCCTAGGAATGGGATACCTGTTTTTAATTGTTTTCTTATTCAATGCCCTGTAATCGATGCACATGCGCATCGTCCCATCCTTCTTCTTTACCAAAACTACAGCTGAAGCAAAGGGGCTTTTGCTAGGCCTGATGTGCCCCATTTCCAACAACTCCTTAATTGCCTTCTCTATCTCATCTTTATGTTTTTTAGGATGACGATAAGGAGTGATCATCACTGGTTTGGCTCCCTCCTCGAGCTCAATAACATGCTCTGCACCCCTGTTAGGAGGAACCCCGTGAGGAATATCACTGAATACCTTGGCATGCCTGTCAAGAATCTCCTGTATATCTGGTGGATAACTCTTCACCCGAGGCTCCGGTGAAGTTGGCATAACTAAGCACTCTGTCGCCCACTCTATGTCATTATGTCGAAAAAGTTTCTCCATTCTCCTCAAAGAGACTACCCTGCAACTCCCATCTGAAAGTCCCCTGAGTACAACAGTCCTACCCTCATGCTGAAACCTCATTTCCAACTTCACTAGGTTGAAAGTGAATTCAACCAGCGATGCCATCCATGTCATACCGAGGATGACGTCGTAATCTCCCATGTCCACAACATAGAAATCATCCTTCAACTCATAACCATCTCCAAATCTAATGTGAAGATTTGAAACCTTCTGAGTACATAATAGCTTTTGGCCATTAGCCACCATGACTCTAAAACCATCATGCTCCTCTGTCTGTAAACCTCTCCTGGCTACCAACTGTGTATCTATAAAGTTATGTGTAGCCCCAGTGTCAATGAGAGATATCACTTTCTGCCCCTGGATAGTGCCCCTGACCTTAAATGTGATTGCCTTTTGGGCCCCTGTCAAGCGTGCCAACGATCTATCATCCTTAGGAATGCTGCTCTCCTCTATCGTGTTACCCTCATCTGAATCGGAGTGCTGATCCTCCCCCTCTGACTCTGACTCCTCTGCTGAAAAATACTCCATTTGATTTGCCTTAGCCTTGAGAGGGCATTTATGAGATAAGTCCCAAGGCTCTCTACACTGGAAGCACAATTTCTTCTTTCGAAGTTCATTCAAGGTTTCACTGTCTAGTCCTTTTGATCCTTCTTTGGGTTTGTTATACTCTTTCTGAAATGGTTTTTTGTCTTTGTCCTTGCGGTAGGAAGAATCTGTTGAATGGTATTTTCCTTTGTATACCGAAGGGGCTAAATCTCGTGCCTTTTTAGTTGCTTCTGCTAAGGTGAGTGGATCATGTCCCTTCACCCAACCACGTAATGGATCAGCAAGCCCATCACAAAATAACACCACCAATCTCCTAGGAGAGATATCAGTAACAAGTACAGACAAACGCTGAAACTCGGCGATGTAAGCATCCACTGAACTTGACTGTTTTAACTGTGCTAGCTCCTTGAAATGTAACTCGGGATCCCTAGTGTCAAATCTCTCAATCAATCTTTCTGTGAATTCCTCATAGGATGTAATCTGATTATGCCCCAGAGTCACCATGCCATGATGCCACCATTCATGCGCAACGCCGTCCAAATGCATAGCCGCATACTTGATAGCCTCATCCTCAGGCATAGGATTTAGCTGCAAGTATGTATCTATCTTCTGCACCCAAGCTCGTGCAGTCATCTTCCCTGAAGCATCATAATAAGGCAAGGAAAGTTTTCCAACTTTCTTCCTCAGCTCAAAATTCTGATTCCTCCCTCCTGCTCTAGGCATATGTCTCATCCTCAAGTCCATATAATCTCTGAGGGAAATATCTGCCTGAAATTCGGGTCCACTGGCCTCCCAGTCCCTCCTGAACTGACCCTGTAACTCAGTAATCTGCGGTTCGTTCACTGGTTGAACCGGATCCCTAGGTGGAAAGGTGGGTAGAAGAGGTCTCGAGCTCGCTGTTCGAGCTGGGCGTGCAATGTGTCTAAAGTTATCCGCCTCATTCCCATTGTTGCCATGTCCATTATTACCATTAATATTATTCTCAGGGCCATTGTTGTTGCCTCGGCCTCCATTATTATCATTGCCCCTATTGTTATCGTTTCCATTGTTGGCATCACCTGGATTAATATTAACGCCCATCTGTCTAGCCATAAGCTGCAACATCATGTCCATTCGCCTATTCTGCTCCTGCTGCATACGCTGCCCTTGCTCTAACGTACCCAGCAACTGTCTGAACATTACCTCCCCCTGATCTGGAACGATATTCCTCTCATCTCGGTCACCCATACTGCTGTCCTGCTCGAAGAATATTTCCTCTATGTCTGTATGACTGGATTCTATGTCCACCTGCACGGATGAACTAGACTGCTCACTCTGACTATCCGGATTTCTATTTTGTCTGGCCCTGGTATTGCGAAAATTATAATGCCCCTGTCGCATGCTCAATCATACATTCTGGACCTGTTTTATTTCTGCAATATGTTTTGGTGAAAGTTTCCCACAAGATGGTAGAATCTTCTGCTCTGATACCACTGTAATGGACACCCCCTGTTCGGTACTAAATTTATGTCCTTTTTACTTAGTGTAATTTTGTCAAACAGTTGGCGTGCAAGCTGACTACTGGATTTTTTTTGGTTCTTGATTTGCTATAGGATAAATTTGGTAAACTGATATTTATTGTAAAGCTTTCAAAGTTTACGCAGCACTGTAGCAAAACACTATTCACGCGGTACTGTAGCAAAAACACTGTTCACACGGTACTGTAGCAAAAATACTGTTCACGCGGTACTGTAGCAAATCACTGTTCACGCAGTACTGTAGCAAAAACACTATTTTCAAATCTGCACTTTCAAACCCCTGTAAAAACATCATGCGAGAGCACCAAATGAAGCCCAATGTGTTTCCTGAATGAAAACACCATTAATCCTCCTGACTGTGTCTTTCAACAGCGAAGAGAATGCTAGCAAAGAGGGATTCCGTCCTCCAAGCCCAATAATCAGATTTCTACGAAATCCAACAGCATAACATTAATTCATCCCAGCATATCCCAAAAGAGAGCTCTCAACCTCCATTTATATTTTCTCCTTGGATGCAAACACTTCATTTCCTAAATGTGGGATAATACAATTAGAATAAAATATTATTTCCCACAATGTACCATTAAAGGGAACTTTTAATATTTTAAACATTACTTTATATTCCCAGCCTTATAAAATAACGATAAAGTTAAATATTTAATTTAACTTTACACTTTATCGTTAAATATTAAAACATTGTTGATAATCCCTTTAAATCATTGTCGCCTTCAAATATTTTTACTGATAGTTATGCCAACCAGGGAAACACTAAAAATTTCAAGTCACTGCTTGGAGACTAACTTTCTATAAATAGTAAGTGTCTAGAAACCCTGTCAAAGCAGCACCGATTGGCCTGAAATCGAAAACACCTAGGCCAAAACACCTCGGGATCCCATCAATGTCCTTGTTAGCCTTCGGGACCATGTCAGAATAGGCTAACGACACCCCATATCATGTTGCGCTAAAAAGGGGACATTACACATCGATTTACCCTTCCTTGCCAACATGTGACCCTCACAAGTGCACCCAGATTTGGTAGTATGACTTGCTTGCATATGCTTCAGTAAAAACAAAAAATCTTCTCCGACATCACCCTTCATCAACGAGGAAATATTCATATTACAATCACAATATCCATACAAATTTATTATTTATCAAATCTCCAATAAATTTGTAAAAACCTTCAACACTAGAAAAATTATGGATGTGCAACACACATACCATTAATAGCAAACAATCAGCACACATGCAATCTCTATACAAAATTTATCCAATACTCCAATATTCAGCACAAGCATAGATTTCAAATAAATCTACCCACAAAACCTTTCTTGCACAAACTATAACTCTAAATAAGTCACATCGTATTAGCTAGGGAGGATCTTTCACCACTGTGGCTAATCTTCTCTAAGAGGGATTTTGTCCTCCAAAAGGATGAGATGATCCAAGTTCAATCCCACAAAACCACAAGGGGTTTCACAAGAGGAAATAAAATAATCTACACATGGAAATGAGCTCTCTAAATGTCCTTTTGTACTTTCTCTACGAAACTTTCCAGAAGATATATTTTCAAATTAACTTTTAATAAAATAACCCCTTTTTGCTCCAAAAGACCTTTTTTATGAAATAATAATTATATTTGATATGCAAGGTTCCTTTTTCAAGTGTCCATGATTTCAAACGTTTAATTCCGTTTCCAATGAGCTATTACACTAAGTTGCTTTTTAAATTATTTTATAAAATTAAACAAACTTAGTGAAATAATCAAATTCAAGCTCAATGATTCACCCAAGTTATGGAAACCGTTGAACAATATCTAAATCAAAATATGACTACAGTGGAATAATACTAATGATGAATAATGATAATTAGGGTTGACCGAGTGTCTCTCCAAGAATCTTCAAGAATATGCCAAAAATTGGAAATTGCTTCAGAAAGTGTCATAGGAGTACTCAAGACCAACTGAGCTTACTACCAACAACAAGCATCTCTTCTGACAAGGTTGGTGCTCACCTAGAAAGTCGAAGCTAACTACAATGTTGGAGTGGCCAAAAATGGAGACCCACAATTAGGGGCACATCTATAAGTTGTAAAGCAATGTCAAAGATTTGCAAACTGAAGAGAACATTATTTCAATATCTGGATATAAATTTCCACAATCTCAAAATATTATGCACAGCTATGAATCCTATATGAATCTGTCTTTGAAACCAATATTGTCATACAGTTTTTGTTCTAAGGAAAACGATAAATAATTTCTCACTTCCAAAGTTGGGGTTTTTACAAAATGAAACCAGATATAAATTTCCCCAACTCGATTCTCCTTTTAATATGCTTTTATAAAACAATAAAATATTACTTTCCATAACTTTTTAATTTCCCACCTAAAGTGACATTATAATTTAACTTTATGTTTTGGGCCCATAATAATCACTTTTAACTTAAACTATTTAACTTCAAGAAAATAATTAAATAAATGTAAGTTGTCCAAAGAGTGATTTTAATTGGGCAACTTAATTTAATTAATCGATTATTCCCTTTTTACCTTCCAAATAGCCTATGGGAATCAAAATAGGCTAAGGGTCTCCACCAATTGCTTATGCCTACAAAGGGGACATTACAATCCTCCCTCCCTGAAATTGCTTGCTCTCATGCAATTATAAATTTGGATGATGCAGTTTATATTCTCCTTCTTGTTGATGTGTTTTTATGCACATGCAAATATAGAATAAAATACCCAAAAGTATCTTATCCTCTCTTGAACAAAGTTACTCAAATGTTGAAAATTGGCTTAAGGATCACTTGAGACAACTCCAAGGTTCTTATATGTCAGGTCACGACAAGTAGATAAGCTCAATGGTTTGATATGATTATGCTGGAATCACAAAGGGGACTTACATTGAATTGTTGAATTCTTGAATCGCTGAAACTTGATCGTCTGATGTTGCAATCTTGTGATGCTTTTTATCCTAAACTAGCTAGAGTTTAAAAAATGGCAAAAGGAAAGGGTTTAGGAAGCCTATTGTAATCCTAAGAACACAAGAAAATCAGTGAATGATTCAATGGAATCCTACTGGGCGAGGTCTCACCATCAACTTGAACAATTTGATACAAGCTCAGTGCAATCTTCTAAGGGATAATTCAAAGATGTTCAAATCATTACCATCTGACATTGATTACCACTCAAGTTAATGCATAAACAATGGATGTATAACAATTCGAAGTTAAGCTCATATCATTTCAATTGACCACACAAGGCACACTTACAATCAGCAAGAGGCTAGTGGTATGAACTAAATGGATTCCACACAAATGCATTCAACAAATTCATCCATTCAATCTAATCAACATGAAAGTGAATTGAGAAGTAAAGACCATGCAAGTTGTTGAAGTAATAAATCAAATTCACCATAACTTCAATGAAATCAATTGCTCTTTACAACAAGGTTTGGCAACAATCTTTGTCTTCTCCTAATCTCACTTCTATTCAAATTGCTATTAACTATTCTATTCTTCTATTCTATTACTATTCTCTTATTCCATATTAACCTTTACAAATGAAGATCTTGAACTTTATATAGAGAGCTCATTACAATGAATGGCCAGAACTGAATCTCCATCAATGGCTAAGATTTTACAATGAAAACCATAATTAGGATTATGTTACAACGAACTCTTCTTAGCCAATGAAATAATTACAACATTTGGACACATGTCCTCTTTAGAATAGTTGACCAATAGAAGAGTGGGGGTAGGTAAATTGAAGTTTGTGCCCCCATGGGTGAACTTGATTCATTGAATCCAAACGTGCAAATGTGGAACCCTTTGATTTGTGGAGTAATGACTGGGATGATGACTCGACTTGTTTGTAGACTTGATTCATCATCATGAATGAGTATTGCAATATCTCTTGATACTCAACATTAGTCACTTACTCAAAGCTTGATGTGATGATGATGAGAAGCGAACTTTGATTAACTCTTTTGAAACTATCTGCTTCCTTCTTGATGTTTGATGTAGCCTGTGCGATGACCTTGATTGATCTTCCTTGCTCATGATACACTTGGTGGGATTAGACTCCTCAATGTATTGGCTTTGATTCTTGGATTCCCGACGGGAATTCAAGATTGTAAAACATTCTTTCATCATGGAAGTTATCTTTCCTTTTGACTAATGCCTTGACCTTGATTTCATGACTCGAGCTTGATCTTGATATTGTTTGCAGTTAGTATAAACAAAGATAGTACTAAACACACATGGATAGGTTTCACAAAACTACAATTTGGTATACCCTCAAAAACGATGATCAGATGGTGATTATGTCTTTCATTTCCATATCTGATTTTGAAGTGGTCCAAGGTCTGAGTCACATGTTTGGAGATCTCATTACACCTTTTATATGCAAATGTAGGGTTGATTATATACAGATTTTGATCTGAAAATGCCTTTAAAATCAGAATAATGATCCTCAAATTGAATTCATTCTCCTTGTCACTATGTGTTTGATTAATGAAATGATCAAACCTTTGTCCAAAATTGCCAATATAGATAACTTTGCTCCTCAAACTTGCTATCAAAATCACAGATTGTGGATGAACCTGTCCTTCAAAATAGTGATCTCAGGGATAAAGATCTGAATGTTGCTCTTGAAATCGATTTCTTCTCCCTTACAAAGATAGTGTGTGGCCAATGAAATGATCAATTTCGCAATCACAATCACTGCCGTGGGTGAATTCGCTCATGTATTGATTCAAATTCTCCTTGGAAATCTGAACATTGATCCTTCGATCGATGTCTTCTTCACAATTGTTGCTGTGGAGGGAGTTTGCCTTCCTTGGTTGCAAATCTGAATGTTGTCTTATACAGTTCGCTGTCAGATCGCATTAATTGATTGATTGATGTCTTTGTTAATGCATGGTAGCTTATGCAAGATAAGATCTTCCTAACCTTCCTTGTTCTGTTATTCATCTACATGCTTCATGTCTGATTTATATTACATATGATTATCGGATTGTACAAACATTGCTTATCATTAAGTTATCGGGTTAAATTAGCCGATACATACTTGCTATCGGATGCATAAACATTGGCACCGATTCACATCTGTTATCGGGCTTAATTATATCGAGCATATTTGTTATCGGGTTTAATGAATACACCGCTTCATTTGGCATTAAACATTGGTTAACAAATGCACCGGTTTGGATTATATTCATCGTGCACTTTGAATCATCGATGTTTATCTGAACCGATTCATTAAATAGATCAGTCATTATATTATGATATTACAATATGCTATCGGGGGTTTTTTAACCGATAATCAGCATTGTGTTAATGGTATAATTGTAAAGGCACCGATCAATGGGTGCATTGATCGGTCATGCCTCAAAGGCATGACCGGTCAATACACCAATTGACCGGTTGCCTAAATGATATATATGCCAATTGAATTCATTTGGAGAAGACATAGAAAATATTAAATGATCTCTCTCCTTCAGACCTGCAGATAAAAATCAGATTTATTAGATATTGACATAATTCCTCATATCCATATATAGCATTCATAGTTCATAACTTGTTCTTCAATTAAAATTGAAATAACTTTACATGGTATCAGAGCCAAGGTAATCGAACCTTAGGCTATTCAATTTTGATAAAATTCAAGGACTAAGTTACAAACTACATCACATTTCCATAATGGCCAATGCTATCAGATTCGAAGATGGAATCGGAGGTAGCGAAGATTTTTCAGCTTGGAAGTTTAGAATCAAAATGATTTTAAGAGAAAACAAAGTTGATTCATATGTCCAAACTGAAAGTGCACAACCAGAAGATGAAACCGAGAAATCCACATGGATCGAGGGAAATGATAAGGCTATTAAAATAATAGTGGATGGGGTAAGAAATAATATAATGCCCATCATTAGAAAGCAGGAGACGGCTTATAAAATGTTCAAGGCACTTGAAAGGACATTTGAGATATCAAATGCAAGTCGTACTCTAGCACTAAAACGAGAAATAAATCATATCACCATGAACAAAGGGGAGACAATCAACGCCTACTTCATGCGGATATCAGTTCTAAAAGATGAACTTGCAACTCTAGACTACGAGATCCGAGGCAAAGAACTAACACTCGTTGCTTTAGATGGGTTGCCTAGTGGATGGAGCACATTCGTCCAAGGCATCAGTGCAAGGTCCAAATATCCTAAGCTTGAAAGACTAAGAGATGACTGTCTACAAGAAGAATCCTGATTGAACAAGGTAGGAATAAAACAGAAGAATATAGATGAAGACTTGCAAGTCCTAAATACAAACATCAATAAGAAGTACAAAAAGAAGCAATTTAGGAAAAGAAAAGCTAAACAAGGCAAGAACACTTCTAAGAAAGACCTATCACATGTTCAATGTTATAGGTGTGACAAATTCGGACACTATGTTGCAAACTGTCCGGAGAAAGGGAAGCAAGCCACATTTGCAAAAGTGAGGAAATCTAGAAAAGAAAATGACTCCGAGAACTATGTCCTCTACTCAGCACTTACAAGCCATACTTCAAACAAATCTAACTCATGGGTGATCGACAGTGGTTCATCCAGACACATCACCGGCTTTAGAGAAATACTAGACTCAATGATAGAGAAAGATGATGAGGAAGTAACCATCGGAGACGATTCTTCACATCCAGTCAGAGGAATTGGAACCTGCACCATCAAACTGAAGACAAGCATGTCACTACGACTTGAAGAAGTACTATATGTTCCAGGCATCAAAAGAAATCTAATCTCCATATCAGCACTAGAAGATCAAGGATACAGAGTGACCTTCATGGAAAACAAGGTGTTGGCTTGACCAAAGAGATCCTCCATCAAAGACGCTAAGGTCATTGGTCGAAGACAAGGCTATTTGTATGAGCTATGTACAAAGCCCAATCTAGCATTGATCCATGAAGCAACTAATGCAAATGAAGTATGGCACAGGAGATTAGGCCATCTGAATTATAGAGCTTTGTCAACCATGGGAAACCTTGTCACAGGTCTACCTAAGTTGAAGCAATATCATTTAGAGGCATGCAAAGGGTGTGCCTTAGGTAAAAATACCAAAAATGCATTTCAGAATAGTACTAGGAAAACTAGCAAAGTTTTGGAGTTAATTCATTCTGATGTATGTGGACCTATGTCCGTACCCTCGCTAGGGGGATTTTTGTACTATGTAATTTTTGTTGATGACTACTCTAGGAAGACGTGGATCTACTTTCTGAAATGTAAAGAATCAGAAGAGATCCTAAGTAGGTTCAAAGAGTTTAAAACATTAACAGAAAATCTCTCTGAAAACAAAATTAAAACCTTAAGAACTGACAATGGGGGGGAATACACATCAGGACTATTTAAAGACTTTTGTAGAAATTCTGGGATTAAGAGGGAGTTGACAATACCTTATAATCCACAACAAAATGGAGTAGCTGAAAAGAAAAATAGGACCATAGTAGAAGTTGCCAAAGCCATGATACTAGATCAAAATCTAAACTTGAACCTTTGGGCAGAAGCAACTAACACTGCTGTGTACATACAAAATAGATGTCCTCATTCACACCTTGAAGATAAAACTCCTGAGGAAGTCTTTACCAAGACAAAACCAGATATCAGCCATCTTAGGATATTTGGGTGTCCGGTCTATATTCATGTACCTAAAGAGAAAAGACTAAAACTAGAACCCTCTGGAAAAAGGGGAATACGTGTAGGATACAGTGAAACTTCTAAAGCCTACAGAATCTATGTACAAGGGCAGAGAAATATTGAACTCAGTAGGGATGTAATCTTCGAAGAAGATTTAGCCTTCAAAAGGGCCCAAAATACAATAGAACCTGAAATTCATAATCCTACTCCTAACCTAGAAGAAGAACCTACTCCTGAGCTTCAGAGGGAGTATCTTGAGGAAACTATAAGTGAAACACAAGACCCACCTATAGATAATTGCAAGAAAAGACCACTATGGGCCACCAAAACTATAGCAGAAGCTCAGAAGTTCGCTGCTCCTTCAGGAACCTTCAGGGAAAGCAAGAGGCCTAATAAATTCATCAACTATGTTGCACTTATGAATGATCTCTCTAAAGCTGAACCTAATAATGTTTCAGATGCACTCAAACATCAAGTATGGATAGATGCCATGACTGAAGAATATCAGTCCATTATGAAGAATGATGTTTGGGAGATTGTTCCTAGGCCAACCAAGAAGTCTGTCGTGTCTTCTAAATGGTTGTTTAAAATCAAGCATGCTGCAGATGGCAGTATTGAAAAACACAAAGCCAGATTTGTAGCTAGAGGGTTCTCACAGAAGGAAGGAATAGATTACGAAGAAACATTTGCACCTGTTGCCAGGTACACATCAGTAAGAGTTGTCCTAGCCATTGCAGCAGCAAAGGGGTGGAAGGTACATCAGATGGATATTAAGACAACATTCCTAAATGGCGAGATCGTGGAAGAAATCTACTTAGAGCAACCTGAAGGGTTTGAAATTCATGATGCAAAGTCTCATGTGTGTAGACTCAAGAAAGCTCTTTATGGGCTCAAACAGGCTCCCAGAGTTTGGTATGAAAGAATTGACACCTATCTCTCAAAGCTGGGTTTCTCTAAGAATGATGCAGATCCTAATCTCTAGCTCAAAAGAAATAAAGGTGATATGTTAATATTAATTTTATATGTTGATGACTTATTAATTACAGGAGATGATCACCTAATAGATCAATGCAAAAAAGATCTATCCACAAAATTTGATATGAAAGACTTGGGGCTTCTTCATTACTTCCTAGGATTGGAAGTATGGCAAAATTCCGATAATATTGTACTGAACCAAGGGAAGTACACCTTGGACATATTGAAAAGATTTGGAATGCTAAACTGCAGACCCATGACCTCTCCTATGGAAACCAACTTCCATAAACTTACAGAAGCAGCAGCAGAATCAAGACCTACTGACCCCACTCAATACAGGCAGATAATTGGGTCCCTGATGTATCTAGTGAATACAAGGCCAGATATCTGCTATGCTGTTAATGCCTTAAGTCAGTTCATGTGTGAACCTAAGGAGATACACCTGGTTGCAGTAAAGCATATAATGAGATATCTACAAGGTACCCTAAAGCTTGGTCTTAAATATGAAAAGGTTGACATAGATCTACATGGATTTACAGATTCAGATTGGGCTGGCAGTGTGACTGACAGAAAGAGCACTTCAGGGTGCTGCTTCAGTTTAGGGTCAGCCATGATATCCTGGATCAGCAGAAAACAATCTTCAGTAGCTCAGAGTTCCACAGAGGCTGAATATATTGCAGCTTCAATGGCTGCCTGAGAAGCAGTATGGCTAAGGAAATTGCTCGTGGGATTATTTGGAGAACCTATGAAACCTACAGTCATTCAGTGTGATAATCAAAGCTATATAAAACTTTCTGTAAATCCAATATTTCATGACAGGTCCAAACATATTGAGATTCCATATCACTATGTATGAGATATGGTTGACAGGAATGTGATAAAGTTAGAATATGTGTGTACAGGAGATCAAACTTCAGATATTCTGACCAAACCACTTTCCAGAGTGAAGGTTGATCACTTCAGAAAGGGTTTTAGGTATGATAGAAAGGTAATCTGCTTTGTAATCTATCCTTACATATATTTAAGATGTTTAAGGTGTAAACTTCTTTGTCATGTTTGGACTATCTCTTGGCTTCTTGCCACCTGTGTTCATATCTAAGAGGTGACGATCTCTCAGATACTGAACACTTGTATGTAGACATCATAAGGTGACGATCTTATGATAGTCAAACCAGTAATCATGTTGGATCACTGGTAAGTCATGGATGTGCCATGACTATGTTGTGATACAACATTTGTACAAATGTTATTGCATTATCACAACTTGGATATGATGAGAACTTAGCACTTCTCATATGGTTATCCTTGTGTTGCATGTTAGGCAATACTGATATCACGTGTAGGTGATATCTCAACCATTGATCATGTTGGATCTCTGGTAAGTCATGGAGTGCCATGACTATGTTGTGATAAACATTTATAAATGTTATTGCACTTATCACAACTTGGATATGATGAGAAACTAACTTTTCTCATAGACTTATCCTTAAGTATTGCGTGTTAGGCAATACTGATATCATGTGTTAGGTGATATCTTGATGAATCTTACAGATCACATGTTTTGGTGATTTCTCACATGATCAGGTGATGATTCTCTTACTTTTATCACATGTTAAAATAATACTTTATGTCACATGCTCAAGTGATGTTCTTCTATTTTGTATCATATGTCTTGATGGTACTTCTCATGTATAAATGATTTTTGCTGACTGACATTATCTTAGTTATGAAAAGGAAATGTGATGCAGGTTGCCTTATCTATCTTCCAAAGCTAAGAGGGAGTGTTAATGCATGGTAGCTTATGCAAGATAAGATCTTCCTAACCTTCCTTGTTCTGTTATTCATCTACATGCTTCATGTCTGATTTATATTACATATGATTATCGGATTGTACAAACATTGCTTATCATTAAGTTATCGGGTTAAATTAGCCGATACATACTTGCTATCGGATGCATAAACATTGGCACCGATTCACATCTGTTATCGGGCTTAATTATATCGAGCATATTTGTTATCGGGTTTAATGAATACACCGCTTCATTTGGCATTAAACATTGGTTAACAAATGCACCGATTGGATTATATTCATCGTGCACTTTGAATCATCGATGTTTATCTGAACCGATTCATTAAATAGATCAGTCATTATATTATGATATTACAATATGCTATCGGGAGTTTTTTAACCGATAATCAGCACTGTGTTAATGGTATAATTGTAAAGGCACCGATCAATGGGTGCATTGATCGGTCATGCCTAAAAGGCATGACCGGTCAATACACCAATTGACCGGTTGCCTAAATGATATATATGCCAATTGAATTCATTTGGAGAAGACATAGAAAATATTAAATGATCTCTCTCCTTCAGACCTGCAGATAAAAATCAGATTTATTAGATATTGACATAATTCCTCATATCCATATATAGCATTCATAGTTCATAACTTGTTCTTCAATTAAAATTGAAATAACTTTACAGTCTTCGAATGGAAGTCACCATTCTTCTTATATAGGCGCTAGTGACTAAAGGTTGTGTCTCTTCGTTTGAAACCTTCCTAGGCCTACTTTCATCTCAAAAAATACTTCTAAATTGTTTCAAAGGCCGACTTTGCATCATCATTAATTTCTTAATTTTTCTTTGATCTTTGAACCTTGGCGGCTTCAAAGAAAGACTACCTATAGAGATGCAACCGCAAGAAGACCAAGTCACCAACTGCAAGAAGACCAATATCACAAAAATGATGTGCGCCATGGACCTTGTGAGGGGCACTGCCCCTCGACCCCACTAGGGCACTGCCCCAGACCCCCAGTTTATTTTTGAGCTACAATACACTTTTGAGTTGGGCGAAGGCATCAGAAAAGTCACGGTAAGTGTTGGGGTTGTTCCGTACTGTGAGAAAGAAGGCTGAAGCTAAGCGTTGGTGGGGAAGCCATAAGCTGTAGAGGGAGACGGATTTGGAAGTTGCGAACAAAGAGAGTTTGAAGGAAGGCATTGCAAGAAC
Organism: Cryptomeria japonica; assembly: GCF_030272615.1. Classification (NCBI taxonomy): domain Eukaryota; kingdom Viridiplantae; phylum Streptophyta; class Pinopsida; order Cupressales; family Cupressaceae; genus Cryptomeria; species Cryptomeria japonica. Next base: position 101,988,120 of record NC_081409.1, on the reverse strand, counting down.
GCGAAGTCATACGACACCAGGGAGTTATTCAGTTCAGTTATCAGCCTTTGGGGAGTGTGATGGAGGATTTGAGGCGTCTCCTAGCCTTTGTGCCAGAAGGCTGTGGCCACTTCCAGGCATGAATGGTACGCTTTGAGGAACTCGGAGTATGTCTCGACTAGACGTGAGGTTGCCTTAATGGATGCATAGAGGGCTCGGGAGGAGCTGACCACCAGGTTGGAGGCAGTAGTAGCTCAAGGTACCCAGGAGTTGGATGCTACGAGGGCAACGCGGGTGGCTATCGAGGACAAATTGGCTAGGGAGACAATATCATTTGAGTAGCAGTTGGTTGAGGCTGAGACTAAAAAGCGTGTTTTGCCGACAAGTTTGATGGTAGTAGAAAAGGGTTTTCAGGCGAGGATGCAGCAGGTCTATGAGTTTCGGGCTCGACTGGCATCGGCAGTTCTTGCAGGTCTCTACCTTGGTTCTGTTTAATGTCATCTCTATTTTGTATTAAGTCGTCTCCGGACGACTTCTTTTCTTGAGGGGGATGATGTTGCCGGAATAATCATTATGTCATGTTGTCATATTATGTTATGTTGTCGTCGGTAATTATGAGTTACGGCAGTCAGTTAGTCGTCCCGAAGGGCAGTTGGACGCGATGGTTGGTCGCACCCCTTCGGAATTATATATTGCATACCTTTCCTTTGTAGTGGCAGCATCATAGTCGATTCTGGGTGTAATGTTATAAGCACTTGATGTACATGGACTGTTGAATTAATACAGAAACTGGTTCTTTAATATATTTCCATTATGTTCTGTACATTTACTTTCTGCCCTAAATCTCTACCCACCATTGTTATTGTTAATGCAATCATTGCTATTTTTTTTATGTTTATAACTAATTTTCAAGTGTTATATGTATTTGTGCCACCCCCTCATCACACCCCCCAGCATCCCCAAAATTAGGCCCTCGATTCCCTTATCATGAAAACTCATCCCCTCATCAAGAAACTCCATGGAGCTATGATTGGAACAGTGCTCACTAAAATATAAACACTTGATCCATGCCTTTTGTTGTCTTGCTACATTCTTTTACAAGTATCCCTCTACCCACTTGTTGACAAACTTTGTTTACCTAGTAGCTAGTTCTTGGAGTCAACTTAATACCTATTAATTTGAAAAACTTCTACCAAAACATACTAAGAAACCTACTATCCCAATGACTAGTAATGTTCTTGGGTAGGCCATGGAGTCTGATCACCTCCCTAAAAAACAACTCCGCAAATTGAAGTGCTTTCAAACTTGCAAGATATAGCATAGAAGTGGGCATACTTAGTCAACCTATCTACTATAACAAATATACAATCCTTATCATGTATCTATAGAAGACCTATGATAGAATCCATTGATATGCTTTTTGTTTACTACTATATCTAATAAATTAATTATAGGAAACAATAATACAAATGATAATGCATACCAAACATAGAAGTAAAATAAATCTTTATTCACACATGAACTTATTACAGAGAAGAAGACCAGAGATGGTTGGCCAAGGATTACAATTAATTTGACTATACCATACTACCCTCCTTGGCGGTACACAACATATTTAAAGGACTCGAGGATTGTCGAGAGGAACAAAACCATCAACCAACTAACACATTAACTACCCGAGAGTGACAACCCACTTAATACAAACAATTAATACATTGGCAAACAAAAAATATTATCAATAATAACAATAGGCATTTTATGCTGATTACACTTTCCCATTTCTGCTTTGGAATGGGAGGGACTACAAAATCCCATTGAAAAAGGTGTGCTTTGACTTATTTTGTTGACATGTCAGACACTCCCTAACATGTCTCAAGACATCATCTTTGAGTCCCTTCCATGTAAATATTTCCTTGACCTACTTGTAGGTCTTATAGTAGCTAGGATACCTTGCTAAAGGTGTGTTGTCGACAACTCTCAATATCTTCTAAGGAATATGAATTTTAGTAAATACTTGTTCCAAAGTGCCGAAGTAGTTCTAAGGAATATGAATTTTACTAAATACTTGTTCCAAGTGCCCATCATTTCTATAAAATTGAGGTCAAAATTTTGGCATTTTTATAGAAGCTCAAGGACCATGCATTTTAGCCAATATGAAATATTGGGGAACAAAAATGAGAATTTAACCAAGTTAAAAGGAGAAATTGGAAATCAACCAAGTAAAGGTAGAATTGAGAAGAAAGGTTCACTTGGTGAAGAAAAATGGCTTTACAATATGAATCGAAGGAAATTTAGGCTGAAAACTTTCTAAAGTTAAACACAAAATATCACTACCCCACTGGAGGACACCATAGGTTTCTCTCAAAGTTTGATTCATCTTTGAATTCTACGTATTCATACAACTCTATGAAAAATAAGGTGATGAACAAACAACAATTATCAGTGAGCCTATTCTAGAAAGGACTACTACCAAGGGTGAAGAATATTAAAAAAGTGGCAAGGAAAGAGAACATGAGGTTGTTATCCTTTCTAATTATGTGCTACAGCAGAAAGATTACAAAAGATATATTCAAAAGGGGAAAAAAAATGTCTTCAAAAGATGCAATTGAATTACAATGAGATGGGAAACTATCCTAAATTAGGAAGCAATGATCAATCCTTATCAAGGCTTTCTTTGCATGAACCTCAACTTGCCTCAAATATTTTTTCACAACATATCTTTCAAACCATTTGCAAGTCTATGTGCTCCCATGACTAAATTCTTATCTAACAAGGAGAGTTTCTTATTATTAAGGTGGACCTTTAGGTGAAGAAAGATGATCACATTACCAAATTATAATGAAATTCACATAGGATTTTGTGAGAGTTAAGTTGTGTTCATCATGTTGGGCAAGAAAAAATGACAATTGAGCCAAATGGCAAGCGTACCCAAGCAAAAATTGTCTTCAATGTTGACATTATTATCCTTGGCAGAGATTCAAGTAGAATTTGACAAGAATTAAGCCATTTTACTTGAAAATTTGGCCAAGATTTGAGTGGCTTAGTGTTGACGTGTTTTTTGTACACTATCAAACACAGAATAAAATACCCAAGGGTACCTTATCCTCTCTTGAGTAAAGCCTCTGAATGCTGAAGATATCGCGAGAAAGGATTAATCAGGGTGACTTCAAGGTTCTTCGTTATAGGATCTCTACGTGTGGATAAGCACCAGTGGTCGTTGTGAATGCTATTTCTTCAAGGGGCCTTACGTTTTCGAATTGCAGGAACAGGATTCTCCTAAAGCTAACAGGTTCTCAAAAAGATCAAAAGATAGGGTTTGCAAGAGATGAATTATAATCCTAATCCTAAGAATGACTCAATGTAGGCTAGACTTGGTAAGATTCTACCAATTTCAGTATTGCCAAGGAATTACAACTCTACTGGAATTGATGCGATCTTCTAAGGTGATTAGTGATTTTTCAAATCATCAAGAATTATAGACACTACCATAAAGATACATATCAATAGTTCAATAATGATTGAAGGTTCAAGCAATCTAAATATCTCCAGTTGACCACACAAGGCGTCCTTACAATCAGTAAGAAGCCAGTGGTTTGGAATGTGAATCTCACCAAAGATCAAGCCCAACACTTAGTCCTTCAAACTTAAATACTACTTCGACCGAGAATGATTCAAGAAAGTAAACAACCATGAAGATAGCCACAAGAATTGCAATAAAACACCATAACTTCAATATTTTATTGATCTCAAAGCCAAAATAGACAACAATTGCTTGAAATTCTTTCTTCAATGCTCAATCTTGCTACAAAATAACTTTCTTCTCTCCAAAAGCTCTAATCTTCTAATTTCAAATTGCTTATGACAAAATGAAAATGAGTGAGGGTATATATAGCATCCTCATTTACAATGAACGGCCTAGATCAAAAGAAGATCAACGGCTGAGATTTTGACACCTAAACCCTAATTAGGGTTTGTTACAAAAAGTTCCCCTTTTAGTTGAACATTATTAAATGCATAGCCAAATATTTAATTGGCACAAAAATCGAGGGAATATAGACCAATGATAATTAAGATGCCACATTATTTTATAACAACCTCTCTTCTAGAACCTTATTCCCCTTCCAATGTTCTTTCTTAGCATATGCAACGAATTTGGACACAATTCCTTCAATCTCAGCAATAGGAATCTTGGGAAGATTCCTCATTCGTTCCTCTAAATGGATAACCTGATCAAAGGCCTTGAGAAGAGCAGCTTCCCATCCAGGTTCGAGTTCTTTGATCTTCTCAATTAGGAGCATAGCAGTGAACATTAGATCCCGTTGTTCATTTGTGATGACATTCTCATCTTTGCAAAAGATGACCTTGACTCTTTCTTCCAACTCTTGAAGGTCCACATCTGTCTCAACTTCGATCCTCCTGGCAAGAATGGTACACAACACTTCAAACACCTTATCCTGAATTGGATGGATGACGCCCTCAACTTGATTGCATTTGGTGCTGATGTCCTCGAAAAGAACCTCTTTCATCTGGAGTAGAGTTGACCACTGAAGTAAATTATGAGCTCCTCCATCCATTATCTTTTCTTGTGCTAGGATCTTCCTTGGTGTTTGCCTGATCACTTGCAGAACAGGAATAATAACATCTCTGGTGTGAGCGAAAGCGGCTACCGTTATCATCAGGTTGTGGACGATCTCAAGGACCTAGATAGCTCGGTGGATTGTCTGCATCATTCTTGTTGTAAATTCAACGGCTACTGTGTGGGATTTGTCAATCCAAGAGCTCATAAGCTGAACCAAGCTCTTGACTCTTTCTGCCTCGCCAACTGATTCAAGGGGAAGTGCTTGCACAAGAGACACTGTTGGATCCTGACGTCCCAAGGGCTGATTGAGATGGCTAAAGTAGCCTCTCCAAGCACCAACCTCCCTTTCAAGCTTTCTATTCTTTTCCATTTCTTCCTTAAGCTTGTCTTTAAGTGCTTCAAACGAATCGGTTGCCTCATCTAGTGCCTGTTCAGCAGTGAGTGGACCAAGCTCAAATGTTTTTACATCATACTCTTCTGCAAGGATTTCACCTTCATACTTGTCCACTACTGGTGTAGCAATTTGCAATTTCCTAGATCCTACCTCATCTGTGATCACCTTGGACATTTTGGTGGCCTTCTTCTTCTCTGTTGTCTCTTGAGAATTTCCTATAAGGCTCTCTAAGTCAATTACATCATCCTCATCCTCAATCACAATTACCCTTGTCAATCTCTCCTTCAACCAATCTGGAATGGCGGATCTTGTCTCTTTAACTTGTATTTCCTTAAGCAATGGTTCGTCTTCTTGGAGAGGGGATGTCACTTCATCATCATTCTTCTCTTCATGTAGCTCATTGACTTGGGGAGATTGACTTGATGAATGCTGAGGTGCCTGCCCCTTTTCAAGTTTATCATTCTGTACCATCGACTCCATAGATTCGTCAACCTCAGGCAACGTCTTCTCTTGTCCTTCAACTTGACTTGTCCTTTTCTCATGTCGAGAAGATGTGCCTGATGAACGATTTCGATTGGCTTCTTGCTTCTTCTTGGAGGGTTCCCTTTTCTCAGGTCTTTCTTTCCTCTTTGCGCCTCTAGGATGAGAATTGCCTTCACTTGCGCTTGCTCCTCCTCCTATTGGTCTTTCCTCCAAAGTAAAAGTCATTGGTATGTTCTGTTCTCTTAACTTTTGATGTTGTACATCCACCCATCTGCGAGTACATGACAAAACTGGGGCCATCAAAGCTCTCAAGTCTGAAATCTCAGGCTCGTTCCAATCTATCTTCACTGCTTTGTCTTCTCTGTCATAAGATGACTGGAGATGTCTGCCACTGTCCTGAGCTTGATCGGCCACCCTGTAAACCTTGCATTTCCTGATGAAATCTAAAGGCAATCTGGAATGCATCTTTCTTTTCACTTCTAAATCACTTGAGAGATTCATCCAAAAGTCCTCTACCTGAAATTCGTGCTTGTATTTCCTACCAACTGTCTCTTCCATATACCCATAAGGATCAAAATTCTCCCTCAAGGCAAAGAACGTGAATGAATATAAAGCCAATTCTCTCTCTGCATCATCCAAGGCTTGAGCATTAGGACATACCTCAACTGAATTCCCCAATATGATGGGCACGGGAATTCCACTTCCATGCCTGTGTCTGAATGTCTTCGCATAAGCTGCCAACTGCCTAGTCACCTCAAGTAGCACTATCCTGTCTGTCGGATACCTCGGCAACATGTAGGGAGGCGAAGGACACCCATGAACTCTGATATATGTAAACTTTTGAAACTGGATGAACCAAGCACCATACCTCTTTACAAGCTCTTGTGCATCTAGAGATAGTCGATTGTGAATCCCGCCTTGCAATATCCTAGTGATGTTCATCGTGAAGGTATCATTGACTAACTTGTAGTCACTTCCAGGTCGATGATGCAAATGAACATAAGAGTCACAAACTCTCACTTCTCCGGGTCCTCTTCCGATCACTCCTCTGTGAGGTAGCCCTGCATATTCGAAACTCCTGATCAAGGCATATATGACGTATGAGCTCATGTGAAACGACTTGGTAGGCTTTAGTCTTCTTAACTGCACGTCCAGGCAATGGCTAATAATTCTAGCCCAATGAATCGTTCCTTTCCCTTGGACTATCACTTGGATGAAGTAGAACATCCACTTCTCAAAGTAGAAGGCTTGAGGAGCCCTTGTAACTCGATTGAGCAAAGTTATCAAATCTCTGTACTCCTCCTGGAAGTCAATCCTATGTGGTGTGTTGGGAATCTTGCTCAGGCGAGGACGACTTTTGAGTAACCAATTCTTATTGATGATGCTCAAGCAAGTGTCTGGATCATCTTCATACATTGACCTGGCTCCTTCTAGGCTTTTGTAAATCATATCTTTATGCTCTGGAAGATGGAGAGCTTCACTTATAGCCTCCTCTGAAAGGTAAGCCAAAGTGTTCCCTTCCTTGGATACGATTGATCTTGAATGTTGAGTACTTGTGATTTACACAAAGATCGCAAGTAACTCATGATTTTGATGGAAAAACTTGGCCACCATTGAAATAAGATAGTCCACTTCCAAAAAAGTTATTTTATCAGTTTTTACATCAATTCTTCCAAGCATTTGTGCTATCTTCTTTCAAACATTCAAGCATGCACCATGAAGGTTTGTGTCGTTTCAAAGGCCTAGTTATGGATTGTCAGCAACCCTACCCTGTAATGTTTTGGGGCCATGTTTTCCACAAATGAAATTCCTAAATATTAAAATAGATATGTAATTTATTATCATATGACATTGCGTTATGAATTGAACTCATTTTTTAATCTATAAGTGAAGGAAAAACTACTTACAACCTTTGAAAAATCATTTTTATGCATGTTTTTAAGATTATTTACAAATTTGAGTTTTTTAATATTCAAAAAATTTCCCAAGTTTTTGAATTATGGCTATAACAAATGGATGCACTTTTAAATTAAGGGATCTTAGGTCAGCTTTTGTTAAATGTTATTGGACTAACCTTTAATGTTGGGTATTTAAAATAAAGCGTTTAGTATATCCAGAAAATTAACAACTAAAAGCATGAATGCAAATTACTATATATGCCTTTTAATTAAATAAGCTTTTCATTTTTATTACTTTGTATCAATTTAATCATAAATTTTTTCATTGCCTCTGATAATTCATATTTTATTGCATTTGGAGACGTTGTTTTCCCAAAATTTAGGATCATAGTCATGATTTAAAGCAAAAAGCTCATGAATAGTTAAAAGTTAAAACACAAGGACAAAAATCTGGATAATACACTTTGATGAAAAGATGGATATAATGCATCCAAAAAAAAGTGGCATTTTAATGAGTACAACATGAAAATTCCATATGCTTCTGGCTTCCATTCCTAAAGAACGTAAGGCATTGTTGATTTTATATTTGTACATTTTCTTGAAATCATCTTTATTTATTCACATTAATAAAATTACTTGCAAAACACCCCTGCTACAGAGGTCATTATTTTAAATACATGAATAAAAGGATAATTCAAATCAAAAGTAAAAACACTTACAGTATCTCAAGATTTGTCAATTTGCTCAGCTCAACTGGAATTGTTGTATTGATAAAATTGCCCCATATTGACCTGATGTCACCAAACGTATTGTTTGGATGATATTCTGAGCAAGTCTTTCATGCTTCCAAATTATTAAGCAAGTTATCTTTATTACTTAAATGTATGCTCATCTCCAGTTTGTTCTACACTATCAATTCACGTTTTAACAAAAGAATACAACCTTATAAAAAATGTAAAATACTTACAAGACTTTGAGATTATAAAGCTTTTCAATCTCAGTGGGGATGCGCCCAGAGAAGGAGCAATTGCCCAAATACCTTAAACATTGAAGATGATGTAAGTTAAGAACATATGAAAATAGATAATTAAAACATGTGTTGCCTAAATCTTGAGATGGATTTTTAACCTCGTAGATAAAATATGAATTCTTGGTTCTCTCTTCTAAATTAACCAAACAACTGACCTCAATAATCAATTTTATGTATTATAATGTAAATGCTGCACCATTCAAGATAACTGTAAGTGCATAGAAACAACTAAGTTCAAAGTTAAATATGGAAGAAAACCTAATAAAATAAAAATACAAATCTAGCACACAGTTCTCATCCAAAGTAGTCATCAAAAGTTCAATTTCAAGAGTTGGAACTATAATGAACTATATAATATCTGAAAATTTAATCCTAATATTTTTAAATTAAAATACCAATCAAATTTTTCCCAGATTAAAAGTCGAATACTTTGAGCTTACGATGAATGGGAAGACATTAGAAGTTGTTATTTGTATGCTTCATCCAAGATTAGATCTGAAAACAAATACAATTATATAGGATTAATCCGATTAAATGTTTGAAGTGGCATGTATAAATTTAGTTCTGCTTAAACAGTAAAGACACTGCAAAGAACTTCCAATGCAAGAACTTTCCATTGATAGACAATTATGGTATTTGAAAGAACATATCCGACTTCCGGGTAAACGCACAAAGTTGGGTCCCAATCCCGCGGAAGTATGCGCATTAGAAAATGAGCCCGCTAACATTTTCATGTCCTAAGCAATTGAGTTGGACACCATGGATTAATGTTCCTTAACTATTATTGAGGTTTGATAAGGATTCTATTAAGGAGAATTATAAGTTTTAAATATAAATGGTTTTAATTTCATTAGATTAGTGTTCATTTTGTAGAATGCTAATTTAATGGATTAACTTAATAAAGGTGGTGCTATAACATTTGAAGGAGTGTTATTGGTGCTTATGGTATTAAATGGTGCTTAGTGATCAGTGTTTTTCCTAGCAGTGTTGTATCAAATGGAACATATACTTAGTTTTTAATTGGAGCTTTTAGAGTTAAATTTAGTTTTTTTTGGTTATAGGAGAATATATTTTTCCATTGGATGGATGATAAGTATAATAAACATAGAGAAAGGACAGGATCAAAAACCCTGTAATAATTTATTTTCCAAAAGCTTTAACCAAATCTTTATTTACAAATCAAAATAAACTCTAGGATTCATGAAAGTTGCACTAGAAGAGATAAGTATGGAGGTAGGTAACATCACAAACAAAATTTATCTAAGAGGGGTTTTTCTTCAACCTAATTATGTTCATTATTAATGTAGGCTTATGAAAATGGATCTTAAGACTCCTTTTAATTATGGACATGAAAATTGTTAAGGGAGAATCAAGGTAGGGTTGTCTAAGAAATGTTTGTTGATTTCTCGAAAGGATTGGACTTAGTGACCTACTTGCCTCAAATGGAAAGCAAGAAAGTATAAATAGAAGGTGTACATCAAGAGTTTGAGGTATTGCAATCTTATTGTAGCAATATTAGTAAAGTGTTGTTGGTTTGCAAAATGCACATGAAAATAGTAGAGTGTGTGTTGGAAGTGAATGTATTATATTATGTGAAAGCATTAATTGAAATAGTAAAATAAGAACCAACAAGAAGGGAGAGTTGAGGGTGGTGTCTATATAGGGTAGATGAGTTATGTATTTATTTTCCATTTGTATCTTATAGGAAATTGTCCATATCTTTTCTTTTATAAAGAAACATGTTTTTTATTAGTACACGTATTTTACATATTTTGTTTACAACACAGATATATAGCAATCTTGTGAGTCATGATCCTTAATTTATATGGTAAGATAAAATATCTTATTCTAATATATGACAAATTTTCTTGGATAGGTTTCATTATAAACCCCACTAAATTACTTAAAAATTTACACTTCTATATAAATTTATTTTGCCAAGTATATATTAAATTAAAAAACTGATTATATATTTATGTGTATGTATCATTTTACATTTAGAATGAATTGATTCTAAATTTTTTATGATAATTGCTTGTATTTCAAATTATAAAAATGTTTATTCTAATTGATATAATTGATGTATATAATTAAAATATATTTTGAAAATTATTTAATATGTAAATAAAAGTTGATCTTAAGTAAATAAATTATTTAATATCATATAATAAATTTCCTCTTAAGTATCACCATTGAAGGGCATGTGATCTTCATCTACAAAGGGAATGAAACAATCTACAATAGGATCCTCTAGGAATGGAGAGATATGTGGGTCTCCATGGATCTCCTAAAGTATATTCCAAAGTGTGTGGGGGAAATCAATATCCAATGCAATACACATAGAATCATGATCTTGATACTAGATCAAATCACTCCTACATGGTCAATGATTAAGATGTCCAAGTAAATGACTAGAATGTGAAATCACAAAAAATAAAATATAAAATACGAGGGAATATTCTAGAAAATAATTGTGTGATCTATGAAGATTTATGAACCACCTTTTCAATGCCACATGAAGCATGAAAAAATATGCTCTCTATCAAAAGTTACGAGGCTTTAAATTTACATAGCTTGATTTAAGTTAAGAGGACAATAAATCACACTAGTGGCAGATTTAATAAAAATAACAATCAAATATAGATCAATACAGTTTTTTTTTGTTTTAACTCCTCCAAGAGTAGAGAACCTACTATTTATTCAAGCTTCAACTTAGTGTAGTACTACTAGTTATGATCACTAACTCATCCAATGATTCTAGAAAAGAACACAACAAAGTAACTTACATGTATTGACAAGTTCATAGATATAACTTAAATGACTTTAAAACTTATGATTATTTTTATGATTTTGATGAAACTTATCCTAATTCATCTTTAGATGTTAAAAAGTATTGTTTGAGTTGCATGGGCATTATGATGTTTTATTTTGTAGAATTTTTCTTATACTTTGATTTAAGTGGATAATATTTCTTAAATGATGCTTATTATTACCCACCTATTAATAATATTATAAATCTATGTGAGTTTCCTTTTTTTAAATTTAAGTTGCTAAATTGTATTTAATTATAAGTTTTTTTGGAAGGTGAAATGTAAATTAAATAGTTTGTAATTGTATTTGTAAATTTTCATGTTTGTAATTGTAATTGTAAATTTTCATGTTTGTATATATATGCAGATTATTTTCACATGATGGATGAGTTTGAGATAGATGAGCTATTAGGTCTAGTACCACCTCCACCTCCACCTCCACCGGATCAGTTGAGACAGACAATTAGGATGAATATTGATGCTTTGATTAGAGATATTCATACTATTAGGCGTGAGCCTCATCCACCACTTCAGTTGTTATGCCTTGCAGACAGCATGCAAGGCATTGTACAGTCTGTGCAGGCATTAGATAGCGAGCTAGATAGCTATCGTAGTTGGCGTGATGGATTGCGTACATTTTACGCTGATGGCCTCACATACAAACAAGTTAATGAATTAAAAATAACGAAAGTGGATTTGAAAAAATATTTTGTGAACCCTAAGACAGGTGAGGAGATAGATCCGAAGAAGCCATAGATCTCTATTCGATGGTGTAGGCACCCGGGCATTGCTAGCCACTTTTGGGAGCGGTGGTGGATGGTCACTACACTCCAATCATGAGGTCTCGATGTATTTTTTGAAGAAGTTATGGGCCCAATTTGAATTGGGCAAAAAGCCCAATTACTTTGATATTCGATCATTTTAGGGGATTGGGAGAGGCATGCCCCAGGATAGGCTAGGAGAAAAATTGAGCGACAGGGTTAGAAACTGTGTGCGCGATGATCCATTGGTTCCTCTTCCATCACCAGTTGTTCCAGCACCTGCCCATCATTGAGCAATGGATTCTGCTCTAGGTTCATTGAGTGCCCTGTCAGGCAATTTGGTACAGCAGTTGCGGGAGGTGAGGGCTGCCCCCAGCTTAGCACATGTTTGCACGAGCTGTGGGGATGTATGTAGAGGTCCACAGAGTGAGGCTGCCCCTGGAGGAGATGGTGATTTTGATGATGCCGAGGAGGCTGCACATGCTGATGCCATCTCTTCATATGTTGATCTCCCGTGGGCAGACGATGATCAGCCTTCAGAGGTACAAATTTATTTGTATAATTTACAGTGCAATATTAAATTCCTTATATATACACATATGAACCATAACATGAGTCATTTTTTTCTGAACAGAGGATGGATCATACCACATCATTGATCAACCGACAGCATATTACCTCAATACCTAGAGATGTTGGCACCCCATTTACGGTATGCACTTTCATCTAGATACATTGTATTGATATGTACATTTAAAATAAACAATAATTTTTTTAATGTAATGATGTATATGATATGTTTTTTCAATTTTGTAGGGTGCTTCGTGTAGCACTGAGGTGGGTAGTTCTTCACGTGACCCGTGGACCACTGAGGCTCAGCCTCATATACCACTAGTATGTTTTTCATCCATTAATTTGAAGTGTTTACATGCTTACTAATTTATGTACAACTTTGATTCATGTTCGTTATTTTTTGCAATTGTAGGCTTCTGGATTGTTTGATGGCGCATCACATGTACATCTTTGACCATCAATTACTTTGCCTGCATCACATGTATGCTTTTCTGTGATAATCTTGTAGTCTCTATATATACTTTATAATTTATGTATATATAGAAGTTTGATTCATTTTTTATATATGTTGTTCAGGTCGATACCACTACCAGTATTGGTATGGCTATGGGATTGAGCTAGATGCAACCATCGACATTATCATTTGAGGTGACGATTAGAAAAATAATTTCTAATTTGTTTATACTGTGTACCTGGCTTTTATAGTGATTATCAAAATTGATGTACAATGTTTTTTTTTGCAGGACTTGACTACGACCACTTTTCTTGTTCATGATAGTGGACCTCCACGTACCAGTGAGGGCATTGTAGAGCACAGTCGTATGGTAATTTATTTTAAATTTTTTAGTATTTAATTACTTTATAAGTGAATTATGCAAGTAACTTCTTCTCATGTTAAATCTTCTTCTCATGTAAAATGGGTGCAGACACTGATACTGCACAGGAGGGTGGAGTCACTGATACTGCACACGAGGGTGGAGACACTAATACTGCACAGATACATGATGGTGCATCTCAGGACCACGTGTAGCAGGATGATTCATCTCAGCCACCTTCACATGGACTGAAGAGGACTGCAGATGAGATGCATGCGAGTTCTTAGATTGTATATTTTAGATCGTGTCATGTTATTGTATTGAGGACTTTTTATGATGACACTTGTTATGTTATCCTGGGACTTGTTATTATGTGATTATATATAGGACTTGTTGTTATGTGATTATATATAGGACTTTTTATTATGTCATTTCCTTGCTATTATAATATCAGGTTGTGTTATGTGATTTGGCACACTCTAGTGATTATATATGTGATACATTGTTTTGTTATTATGTTTATGAAACCAAAATTGTATCATGCATATAAATTTAAAAGAGTTCACACAAGTAACACAAACTTACATGCATATAAATTTAAAATAGTTCACACAAACTTACATGCATATAAATTTAATATGAAAATTATAAAAGGATTATTAATTATAAATGAATCTCATAAAGGAATCCAATAGATTGATGGAACTAAGGCTAACCAAATTATTAGGAAGGTTTGAAGAACATTAACACAAGTAACACAAACTTACATGCATATAAATTTAAAAGAGTTCACACAAATAACACAAACTTACATGCATATAAATTTGATATGAAAATTATAAAAGGATTATTAATTATAAATGAATCTCATAGAGGAATCCAATAGATTGATGGAACTAAGGCTAACCAAATTATTAGGAAGGTTTGAAGAACATTAACACAAGTAACACAAACTTACATGCATATAAATTTAAAAGAGTTCACACAAGTAACACAAACTTACATGCATATAAATTTGATATGAAAATTATAAAAGGATTATTAATTATAAATGAATCTCATAAAGGAAGCTACAAACATAGTATTGACTTTCCTCTTAAGTTGACCACACTACTTTACTAGTGTATTGATGGTTTATTAGTACGGATAGTAGTGGTTTACTAGTTGACTTTCCTCTTAAGTTAACTTACAATTAATCTATGAAGAGATTACGATAAAATAAATATATCATAAAAAAATAGAATTCAATTGTAACACAATTACAATGTGCACAAAATAACATTCAGAAGAAGATAACTAATATCGAAAGTATCTTGTGGTGCAAGCGTGTAGTTCTCTGCAAAGTCAACAACCAAAAGTATACTACCAACAGGAAATGTATCCTTACATATTCGAAACTGACCATCGAGACATCTAGCATTTTGAGTGTGTTTAACATATTTAGATACGATGTTACTCTTGAATTCATTCATAAATGCATGAACACTAACTTTTTCAGTGATTAGATCACATCGTTTTCCAACCTTTCCATCCTTCAGTGGATACTCAACAGTTTTAAATCTTTTAACATCAACTAATTGTTGTCCAAAATCATTTGAAAGATTTTCATGCAAACATTCATCCAACAATGCAAGATTGCCACATATATCACATACACCAGAAACACATGCATTGAAAATAAACTTTTGTTCATTTAGTGGGTTGCAAAACAAACTTGAAATAAACTCCTTAATAGTTTCAGGTGGTATATTTATACCACATTCTTGGAACATTCCATTACTATGCATGGTAACACGTATATATCGAAATACATCATAATGGTAGCGAAATTGAACACGAGTTTTGCAACAACATGTGACTCTTTCCTTGTTAATTCGAACATACCAAGGTTTACACTTTTCAAAAGACCTTTGACAAATGCTAATAGTCAACACCTTATCATCCAAAAAAAATTTATACAATTCAGTTTGAGTCATGTCCAATAGGTGTTTTGGATGTGGATCACGAATTTTTGACCCAACTCTTATTTAAGAACATCTCTAACATTAGGCAATACTCTCGTATTATCGTGCCAGAATTTTTCGATCAAATTTTTGACTCCACCAGTAAGTTTCATATCAGACCTTGGTAGTCTACCACTAAAAGTCCACAATTTGTTTGCCGGATCAATTTCAAAATTACATCTTCTTTTTACAGCTCTTGACAAAGTTTTGCGATGAATATTAAGATATCCACTTATGTTACTCATCATTCTTTTATTAGAAGTTGTTTGGCTTACTAAAGTTGTTGTTATTGCCCGTCGTGCCGCATTTTTATCTTTAGAACGACTTTTCTTTCCAATTGTATCAAAGGCGCTAGCAACAGTCGATACAACTTGTTTTAAAGACTCGTCCTTCTTCTTGGGTTTGACATAAAAGCCTAACTTCTTCATCACTTTTCGCATTTTAGTCATTTTAATTAGTTGTACCATTAATTGACATTGAAACCCAAATTTCTTATTATACAAAAAATGTCTAAACAATCTATTTGCATGTGTCCTAATCTGTCTCCATGAAACCAAGCCACGAAGGTTGTCTAGTACATCACTTTTAATTTCAAAATTTTCAAGAAGATGATTATCATTCAAACATGTTTCATTTTCAATTGGTGTTTCCATGTCTACATACACATTATTGGTTTTAGTTGCAGATGGATTTTCAATTTCATTTGGAGTTTCAAATTCGGTTTCAATTTTAGTTTCAAGTTGAGATCTAGTTTCATTTGGGGTTTCAACTTGGTTTTTAATTTCAGTTTCAACTTGAGTTCTAATTTCATTTGGGGTTTGATTTTCAATTAGAATTTCATTTAATAAGTAACCTGCTTCTACTAAATCACCAATTTCTTCATGAGAAAAAACATAGGGCTGTGAAGACATACATGTATCCAATAATGCATTAGAAAATGCACCTGAATTAAATGGTTCTATTGTGTTTCCTTCGTCAGCATTTATGGTCTCATTGATGTTCTCCTCTTCTAAAACGACTGTGGAACTTGAAGCTCCTTCTCTCATTCTTGATCTTCTCTCTCGTTGATGCATTGCCTCCTTCTCCCTATTTGTTGCAATCTCCTCAGTTGTCAGAACCTTCCTTTGCCTCTTCTTGCGTTGATTTCATCTCATGGCTACACCAAAATTTGAATTCGATTCGATTTCCTTACCAAATTGACAATAAGACAAACAAAGAGAATGATTAATCAAAACATTCTCTTTGTAGATCGTAACTATCAGGCAATGATTGAAAAATCATTCAATCATTGGGATTTGTGCTTGTGGGTCAGATTCTGGCCCAACGGATCTTTTCAGAAACGGGCGCCCGTTATTGAATGAAACGGGTGCCCGTTTCGCTTTCAACGGTACAAAGCGAAACGGGCGCCCATTTTTTGAATTTAAAAAACGGGCACCCGTTTATTAAAATTAGGGGCGGGAAACAACCCTCACCTTTGTTTTTTGCTTCGGGATAGGCTTGGTGGGACAAAGCCTATGCTTGGACCTCCAAAAAAATGACTAAGGTAAAACGACATTAGATTTCTACCTTGGCCTAATTTTTTGAGGGTCTTTCTAATTGAACTTTTTGACGAAACGAAAACCCATTAGAGTTTTCAGCGTCCTGATTTCAGAAATGTAAATTTCATAGTGATAAGATTACTTTTATTATTTTTGTATTATTTATTAATCAAAAGTGGAACCTAAACCTAAAATACCAAGGTTCACTAAAACTTTAATAACTTTTTTGTTTTTAGGATTTTAGAAAAAAAAATTATGACATCAATCTACATACAATTCTTTTGAATATTAAAAAAAAAAAATTGAAAAATATGAAATTTTCATCAAATTATGGTAGTCATGCACCCGATGTTTTGAAAATATACTTTATTGTCAGTTAAAAATTAATAAAAAAAAAATATTCAATAAATAAAAAGCAAAAATATTCTCATCAATATTTGGTGTCTTAGGTATCATTTCCTAGAACGATTTGCAAAAATTCATTTATTTGCATCAAAAAAGGGTGGTCGTACACGTGTGGTATGGTCCTGAAACAGGCATTTTGAAATATTGGTTTTTAAACATGCCTACTAAAAACAGATTTCTAGCATGTGGGTATTAAAATAAATTATATATTTGAAAAGTAGACTCTGAGCACTACATTTTCTATTACTGAATTTTTTTGAGATTCAATCTCTAAGTGCATCAAATTTTGACATCAATCGATAGAAAATTTGAAAAACAAAGAAAACACTTCCACTTTTTGCCCAAAAGTGGGACTCAACTTCTTGCAGCCACCCTTCCTTCTCTCCACATTACAAGTAAATTTACTCTGATTTGTCACTGATCGATACAGAAAACCTCTTCTGCTTTGCCACTTACTATATACAGAAAACTTCCTCCCCTTTGTTGCTTATAATACATAGCTTATTGAAAATTTGCAACATCAATAAGCCCCATAAGGTAAATCTGCTCATGGTTAACTGTAATATCCCCTTATGTTAACACTTAGGAAATAGGGACAATTAACTTGCAAAACCAATTACTTCTTCCCTCAAAATCTTACTTAGCACTAAGAATGGCAATCTAAGATACCACTTATGAATGTTTATATTAAACATTTGATGACAATTTCACTGCTATCTCTAATATAACAATTGGATATATGCAAGGTGATTAAGTCTATATATATAGATAATACTCTTTCTAACTGGCATTCACCTAAACCTAGATTTTGCTGAGAAAAGGGAAGGAGGAGAACATAAAAATGAAACTACTATCTAACAGGTGATACACCAAAAATGAATATCAGAAAACTTGGACAAACTGATTAACACATGAAATAACCAGTAATAAGAAGGAAACCTTGCACAAATCAGAAAGTTCATAACCTTTGCATCAACACTTCATAAGAAGGGTGTAAAAATTATAATCTCAACAGGAGAAAAGATGTTTTTCTCACAAACTGAGGTTACTCTTACAACTAGCACAACCTATGACCTGCAACTGATTAGAAAATATTCCTGCATAAAGGTGCTAACAGCAACACAATCATCACTTGAAAATGCATTAGGACTAAGCACACCAAAACAAGAAAATCTAAGAAGGCAAAATATGTATTACTGTCAAAAGGTTTTACAAAGCTCATCAAAAATCTTCTGAAAAACTGGTTACAAACTCCTTCCTTTCTGCAGAGAGAACTCAATAATTACAGTCTGCTAGAAGCAAAAGGTAAGAACCCTTGAAATAATGAAGTCCTACTCCATATATGCTTTTCAAAAAGCAGATAATGAATACAATAATCCACCTCCTCTTGGGCGAGCAGAAACAAAAAACCCACTTTAAAAGACCTGAAATAGGTCTGAAAGGGAGAAACCTAGGCTAAAAGTCAGGCCAACCCATGTTGCAACCATAAAAGCTCTTAAAAGCACCATAAATGGCCCAAAATATCACTGACAGGCCTGCAAGCCTTCATTAATGCAAAAAAAATATCTCCCTTTTGACTTTATCAAATAAAAATGAAAAATAATCCTATAAAGTGATTTTAAAATCTTTTACTTAATTGAATATTTGTTTAATTTCCCTTTTAATATTTAAAGTCAAGATTTAATAAAATAAAGATAATAAAGTTATTTATTTAAAGTGATTAATAATTTAAATCACTTTAATAAGTAATTTTATTATTTCTATTCATTAAATCAATAAATGTAATAAGAAATAATATATTTATTAAAGTGTTTTAAATTAATCACTTTAAATCAATATTTTCCTTACTATATGTATTAAATTTGATGACTTTTAAATATAAAAATGAAATGCAACAAATATTTATTTAAGTAAATAGATTTAAAATTCTTTAATGAATTATTTTTAATTTTACAAAGCATGCCTAAAATCTGTATAAAAGATATATTTATTAAGTGATTTGTTAATATCACTTAATAAACAATAGTCATTACAAAACACTTATTAAGTGATATTAACAAATCACTTAATAAGGATATACAAGGGGAATGTAAAAAGAAATGACCCCCTAGGCATCTTTGCGTGGCATTTGGAGTTTGAAAAATAAATAAAAGACAAGGCAAAACAAATGCCTTAGGCCATCGATGCATATTTAGGGAAATTGAAAAACCTAAAAGTCATTTCCTCTCTTCATGCGATATTTTTCTCCTCTTTTGTTGTGGCGTGAAGCTAGGGTTCGTGAAAAAATGAAGGGCATTCTGGAGATATTTTGCACATTCGTTGACGTTGGGCATGATTTTGTTGATGCCGATAGTCGAAACTGTGAATTTCTTTGCACCCCCTTGGCATTTGACACTTCATTTTCTGCTGTGGCGTGACTTTGCGAGCTGGGCGCTATTTTTTGAGTGTAGGGTGCCTGATTTCTGCATGCTCTTTGCCGTAAATGATAAACTAGGCATGATTTTTTCCTATTTCTGAACAATTTTCTGATCTCCATGCATATTGGGGGTACCGCCATTTTTTATTTTCTGTGATATGCGGCGAGGCTGTCTTCTAAGAACGAAAAAAAAGAACTGCAGCTCCTTCCGCCATTAATGGCTACTACAGGTGCATATTCTCTGAGTTGTTTACATAGCAATTCGATTTTTGAACAATTATAAGGACTGAAAAAGTGAAAAAAGTTGTAAACCCTCCTTTTGCTCTTCTAAATTTGTACTATGTTGTGCATTAAAAGATGCATTTTCTGAAAACTGTAGCTGCATATGAATCTGGGTTTGATACTGAAAATTGGTTGATTTTATGAAAGTATTTTCCATAAAAGTTGATTTTCTGAAAAATATCTCTGAAAATACTGATTTTTCTGAAACTATGAATTGCTATGGGGCTCTTGCGTGTGGTTCTTCTTTTCTTCTTTTGAACCTGTGCTTCTTTGGAGGTCATTAGTGGGTTTTCTGAAAAATAAACTCGATTTCCTCCACTTCGCCATCAAATCTGCTCTTGAATGGCCTAGACCGCATAATATTGCATATCTTATGATTTGAATGCTGTTGCGAATGGTGATTGTTCTGAAACTTGCATTGAAGTCTGCTAACTTCACTGCTGCATTCTTTTTGGTTAATTCTGAGTGCATTAACTCATGACTGCATTAAACTGTCTTTATGTCTCCTGTAGTTGCTTCTTTACATGTGCTTATCATAACAAAAACACTGTGATTAGGGCTGCCTTATCACTTACTCTGAAGAATATTAACTTGATCCTTCACTTAATAGCAATTCTGAAAATTACAATTACCACTCCTAAGACTTTGAACTTTTCCCAATAATACTATGATAAAGATGATTGCAGCTCTCATAATTCAAAACCTTCAACTGATATGTACGATGTCACCATGCCGCGACTATGGCTGTATCTTCGTTGTAAAGTTTGTGCCTTTCGATGTTGAGATTGTTAATGAACATTCTTGATTTTGAAACTCACTGCTCTATTTGATAAATGCTTGGTGAATGTCAATGTGCCTTGGTTCATGACTGTATAGTGTCTTTTATTATCCCTCTAAATCTGACATTGAAGAGCTGGAAAATTGCTTTTTAAATGATGTAACACTATGACTATTGAGTAGTTTTGTCTCTTAACCTTGGTGATTTCTGATTGGTATCAAAAGACACATAGTAACAAAAGCTCCCACTGTTGCTCCAAGCTAAGAAAGAGGTGACTGCAACTACTATCATTAACCACCATAGATCATTAGACACTATATGCTGCACATCTTTATTTCCCTGTGCATATGACTGTCCAGGCTGCTCATAGTGGCTTCATGACTGTATATTGGACATGGCACTCTACTTCTATACTATAAATACTTTATTCATCATACTTGGGCTAAGCTATCCTGCTGCTTTTGCTTGTAAATGTTGAACCTGATTGGGGTTCGCTCTAGCCATTAGATCTGGACGTCATGGCTGTTCATGACAATGGTGCACACTATTTGCTCTTTTAACTTGGCTTAGAGAACAACAATTGCATGGACTGAACTGCATGTATCATTGTTATTTTCCACCTTTCTTTTGATTGAGTTGGCAACTATATTAACTGCTACTTTGTCCTCTATGTGGACACTGCATTTTTGTTTATACATACTGCTCTGAGGACTGCATTATTAGATGTAGGCTTTAGATCTTTGAGATTGCCACTATCTTGCCGCCTCATGCCTCGTGTATACTGTCATTACCCTATCTTCCACTATGCATGAATGGTCTCTACAAGGACCCTAAGCTCATATGACTATTATACCCCTCATATGGTGAATCTGAATGTTGCTCCTAAATGTACATGAAGCTTTTGCTTTTTTAACTTTGAGTTGCGCTCGACCCTTGTGGGAGCCTCATTTACCCCCACTCATTTGTGAAGTTTATGACCAGCAAGCTGTCCTTTTCCTAATCCTGCACATGAAGCAAACATGTTAGCAATAATATGCATATGTATTGTGATTTTCTTTCGATCTGATATTTGTTTTTTCTGAGATCTTCCGTGATGCTGACAATATGCACCTGATGCATGTAGGGACTATATATACATGCATGCATTAGTATACATGTTAGGAATGTAATCAGCCATTTCTTAGAACAAAATGTTCTAACCCATTGCATATTTAACTCCTTTGCAGATAGCGGAAGGAAAGCAGATGCAGACAAGGACGAAGCAGCAAGATGAAGGCAACATCAAGGCTACTCCAACCGTTCCAGTCATTCGGGCAATGACTGGTTCCACTCTCAACATGCTCTCTTTATTTTTATACTGATGTATACATGTATATGTATTTCCTTCCTGCATCTGATGCATGTAGCTAGTCTCACGGCTCTTTGTGTGGGACGCATGTTTGAATATCAATAAAAATACTTCCCTTTTTTTATGAGATGTCTCTCTCTTTTGCTGTTACAAACTAGAAGTATTAAAATGTAATCTTTAGTTCATTTTTCTTAGTGCAGTTGGAATGCAATATAGCAAAAGTAATATGTACTTGTTCCATTTTGTAAAAACAAGCATATCTCAAAATATTTTTCAACTAGAAGTGAAAAATAGGTAACATTTTTGGCAACATCTGCTATATGTTTGTCTGCTAAACATCTTGACTAGCTGCCTTGAACTATTCATTGGGCATAGAGTCACTGAAAACTGCTGAAAACTGAAAAAACACGTTCACAGTACTACAAAAACTTCCTTCCAGACCTGTCCTAACCTATTGAGTATAGGCGTACGGTTTATGGCAGTGAGCTTGACACCTTACTGTCATGAATCCTACAAGTGTAATTTATAGATTAGGATATGGCAGCAACAAAAAACTTCTCGGAAAACACCTAGAAAACTGTTGAGAGTGTTAATGTTTTGTGAGGCAGACATGCATTATGTGTGATAGTGACTCCCTGATTCACACTTTCATATGATGGGTGCCTACTTTACGAAACTGTAGCACCCTACAACAGTTTACCACCACAAAAACAGAAACAACTAACAATTAACTGCACACGAAGCGCTTAGGGAAACCAAAACAGCAACTAATCTATTGTGCAGCAACCCTTATTTAGCACCAAAAACCTACTCTACTATATAGAAGGTGTTGATCATACCTCAAAAGCAATGCTTGAGGTGAATCCCGTTGACTGGGATTGGCTTCATATTGCCGTACAGCTTGGAAAGCTGGAGAGCGTTGTGTTGTTTACATTCAGAAATAATGTAAGGCCCGCTCCAAACTGCATCGAACTTGGAATGCTTTCCAAGTTTGCTTTTGAGGGTGTCCCATTTCAGCACTATGTCTCCTCCTTAAAAATTTCTTGGAGATGCTCTTTTGTCAAAAGATCGCTTCATCTGAGCCTCATGCTGCTCTATCTTGTTCATAGCATCATTCCTAGTCTCTTCTAGCTCAAATAACTGAGCTAATCTCACTGTTAGAGGGCCTTCCTCCAGTGTGTCCAGCTGATTTGCCAAGTCAAGTGCTGGAAGCTCGAATGAGATAGGAAGCCTTGCTTCCCTACCATACACCAGCATAAAAGGTGACTGTCCCCTGGACCTTTTTGGGGTGAGCCTATCAACCCATAAGGCTGACCTCAATTAACTATGCCAAATCCATTGGTTACCTTCCATGGTCTTCTTTATGATCCTGATCAAATTTTTATTGGTTGATTCTGCCTGGCCATTGCCTTGCGGATAGTAGTTGGAGGATGTATTTAGGTAGATCCCTTTCTTGACAGCCCAATCAGAGATTTTAAGACCAACAAAAGCGAGGCCATTGTCTGAAATGATGGACTTAGGAACCCCAAATCTGGCAACCAGATCTTCATAAAAATTTAGAACAGCAATCTCATTTGCCTCTTTGAGTGCCACTGCTTCAGTCCATTTGGTGAAATAGTCAATGGCTGTAAGTATCCACTTATGGCCAGCGTTGGACGAAGGGTTTATCACCCCAATAAAGTCCAAACCCCACCTCATGAAGGGTTGTTCCACCTAGATTGGCTACAAAGGTAAAGCTGCCAATCCCATTTTGCCGGCAAACAGGGCACATTCTTTGCACTTTCTAGCCCATACATGCGCATCTCTAAATAATGTGGGCCAATAATAGCCACCCTTCATCACCTTAAGAGCTGTTGCTCTTGGTGAAAAATGGCCTCTAGCTGATCCCTCATGAAAATCATGCAGCACTCTCTCTACTTGGTTAGGCCCGATAGACCTTAGCAATACACCATTAAAATCCTTACGAAACAAAACATCATTAAGAAGCGCATAAGGTATGGACTGTAGTCTAAAATACCTTCTTTTAGCTCTGTCCAGGAGCTTAGGACACTCACCAGTTCGCAGAAAATGTGCCATTTCCTGCACCCAATCAGCAGTAGGAGTTAAAACCTCCACTTGCTTGTCATCTTGCAGTGTTAGAACAGCTTCTTGTACATGCTTTGGTGTGCTAGAAACGCCATCAGCAAGCTGCTTGCACAAACCTTTGCCTCTAACTAGCTTGGTAACCTTAATCTTAACGTCATATTCCATTACCTTGGTAACCCAGCCAACCCTCTTATCATTGAGATCCTTGCTCAACAGAAACTCCTTTACGCTCAGATGAGCAACCATTGGATTAATGCTATTGTTAGACAGCATGTGTTTGAACTTCTTCAAACTCCTGATAACAGCAAGTACATAAAGGTTGTTCCGAGCCTTCATCGTTTTGTTGTACCACCATAGCTGAAATAGAATCAACATTACCATAAGCGTACAAAGTGAAATCCTTAGAAAAATCAGGATTCAGAAGGGTAGGAGCAGCAGCCAATGCTTCTTTAATTAGCTCAAAACTTCTCTTGCCCTCCTTGGTCCAGCTATAAGATATATTCTTTCTTAACATAGCAGCTAGAGGATTCAACAAATCTGCAATATCAGGGATATATCTTCTGACAAAATTGATCCTTCCAATGAAACTTTGCAGACCCTTCTTGTGTGCTGGTAAAGGAAGGGCCAGAATGGCACTTATCCTCTCAGGATCAATAGTAATACCGTGTTTGGATACCACGTAACCAAGCAATCTGCCCTCATGGACAGCAAATACACACTTTTTGGGATTAAGTGACACCCCAAAATCCTTGCACCTCTTGAGAACCTGCCTCAAGTGGTTTAGATGGTCTTTAGCTTCTTTGGAAAAAACTGTGATGTCGTCAAGGTATACTAAAATAGATTTGTACATTAAACTTTGAAAGGCCATATCCATGGCTTTCTGAAAAGTTGCCCCATCCTTAGACAAACCAAATGGCATCTTTTTGTAAGCCATAGTCCCCCATTTTGTGGTGAAAGTTGTCTTAAACTGATCTTCCTCAACCAATATCTGGTTGTAACCAGAATAACCATCTAGCAAGGAAAACCTCTCGTATCCTGAAACAACTTGGAGGATCTGCTCCATGGAAGGCAAAGAGTGACGGTCTTTCAATGAAGCTCTATTTAGATCCCGGAAATCTACACACAGCCTAATCTCTGCATTCTTTTTTCTAACCGGCACAAGGTTGGAAACCCATGAGGTATGTTTGATAGGAAATATTATGCTACTCTCAATCAACTTGTTTAATTCTTTCTCCATAAGAGGCTCAAGCCTAGGGTTCTTACCTTTTGCTTCTAGCAGACTGTAATTTTTGAGTTCTCTCTGCAGAAAGGAAGGAGTTTGTAACCAGTTTTTCAGAAGATTTTTGATGAGCTTTGTAAAACCTTTTGACAGTAATACATATTTTGCCTTCTCAAATTTTCTTCTTTTGGTGTGCTTAGTCCTAATGCATTTTCAAGTGATGTCTTTTGTCCTTGTGATTGTGTTGCTGTTACCACCTTTATGCAAGAATATTTTCTAATCAGTTGCAGGTCATAGGTTGTGCTAGTTGTAAGAGTAACCTCGGTTTGTGAGAAAAACATCTTTTCTCCTGTTGAGATTATAATTTTTACACCCTTCTTATGAAGTGTTGATGCAGAGGTTATGAACTTTCTAATTTGTGCAAGGTTTCCTTCTTATTACTGGTTATTTCATGTGTTAATCAGTTTGTCCAAGTTTTCTGATATTCATTTTTGGTGTATCCCCTGTTAGATAGTAGTTTCATTTTTATGTTCTCGTTCTTCCCTTTTCTCAGCAAAATCGTTAGGTTTAGGTGAATGCCAGTTAGAAAGAACCAACTTACTCTCGAGGTCCACTTCACTCTTAGGTTACCCACAACCTAGAAGTGTTCCCATGTTTCAAAAGGCAGTTGAAGTTCACAGCTTTAGCAAGGGTGCAGGCTTCATTGATAACAATGACTTTAGGAATTATATAAAGTTAAGATATTCCAATCTGCGGATATATAGAGATCTCCGCTCTTCTTGGTATATCGATGAAGTTATGCAATGAACCTCTTTCTATTGATAGCAATGAAGCTATACAGTGTCGTGTCTAATATAATGATATGATTGCATAATTAGGAATACACTGCTATGTCTATTATGACAATATGAGTGTGGAATTTAGGAATGGGCTGCAATGTCTAATACTTCAATATGTATATGTAACTAAAAAGGGTATTGTTGACATGCTTTTTACGCACATGCAAACACAGAATAAAATACCATAAGTATCTTATCCTCTCTTGAACAAAATCTCTCGAATTCTAAAGATTAGCTTAAGGATCATTCGAGACACCTCCAAGGTTCATGAATGTAGGGTCATTACGTGTGGATAAGTTCATGATTATGTTGGAATCACAAGGGGACTTACATTCGAATGCCTGAATGCTTGATTTACTGGAACTTAGATCATTTGATGTTACAATATGGTGATGCTTTTGATCCTAAACTAACTTGAGTTTGAAAAATGGCAGGAGATGAGGGGTTGAGAGGGTCTATTCTAATCCTAAGAATGTGGGAAGATGGGTTGTCATGTCCCCTTTCTAGAGTGGACATCAGAGATGGAAGAGTTGGCCTATCATTGGAGTCTCGTAGGCTAGCAGAGGTTGATTGGGACTCATTCAGTGCATATAGTGACTGGATTTTGGCTTTACAGGTAGTTTGGAGCCAGTTCGGAGCAGTTCCTAGATTTTAGGGGATATCCCTAAATTTTAGGAGGTCGTGACAGTTGTCAGTCGTGAGGTTATTCATGACCTTTTAGATGGTTTCAGTTTCAGGAGATTTGGGTGTGTTTCCTAGTTTCTAGGAGCATCCCTAGATTTTAGGGATAAGACTGCCAGTTGATCCATGATTTCCGACATCAGTCACAGACAGGTGACAGGTTTAGTTCCAGGCTTTTGGTTTGTTTCGAGCTTTCTGTCGCTATTTGGGTTATATTTTTAATATATTTAAATATTTCTTAAGTTAGCGTTTTAATATTTTAAATAAGGCTATGTCTATAGCCATTTCGGAGTAATAAGGGGTTTTTGGCTTCATCTGAATTCGTATGCCCATGTGTTATAGCGCGTTGGAAAGGTCTTGAACTTTTCTAAATGATTTTCACTTGCCAAGGTCCTTTTGGCGCTTGGAGTTATTTTATATTGAAAAAGTGGTGTTTTTTCTATACTTGGGCGCCCAATATTGGGAAATATGACTTTATATTAAAGTGCACTTTTCATGTATCTTTAGGGTTCAATTTGGAAGGAAAGAGATATAAGGAGAAGGAAACCTAATTTCTCATTATCTTTTGCATATTGAAAACTTGTTTGGTGCGATATTGCTCTAGTAGAGCAATTCTTCAATCTGGGACGCAAACCTCATGATTGATACTGGCTGGGACGTAGCCCTCAGCTATTGTTTGGCAGTGGATTCTTTTGGCATTGGCATTATTGGTCAGAGTGTATGCGCTATTCCTTGTGGAGATTCAGATTGCTTGGTGAGGGTTTCAGCAGGGTGGTTGAATTTCCCAGCTGGGGCGTGATTGTTTCAGCTTGATGCCACCATTACAGTAGGTACACTTTACACTGGAAGTGGTGAAGACTTTCATTCAGCCATAGCTGGTGTTCTTGGTTTGTGTTCATCATCTACCCTTCTGTTGGCGCCATTATTGGATGTAAGCACATCCCCAATGCGTAGGGAATAATCTGGATATTATAAATCAGAAATCTGCCTAGTACGATTTGTATCAATTCTGATTTAATTGAATGTTCTTACTTGTTTCAACTTCCTTCCTTATTTGTTGTTATTTATTCATTACTTGCTTATATATTCAAAAAAATACAAAAAGAAACCAAACATTCTGCAACTTCTCTCTATTCTGTAAGACCATCAGGAAAATCACAGGAAAATATAGTTTATTATTTTAAAAATTACAACAGATCAGCAGGGGGATCCATCAGGGATCTTTCAGTGGTATCAGAGCCTACATCCTGCCAGCCAGTAGGGTTTATGAGAAATTGTCACATCTGGGTATTGGATAAAAAGTTTTGATAATTCATTTCAGCATCTGGGTAGTTGATAAAAAGTTTTGATAATTCATTCCAGCATCTGGGTATTTGATAAAAGTTTCTGATAATTCATATCAGCAACTGGATAGTTGTTAGCCTACACATTTATGCTTACAGTTGACAGCTGGTAAGACAATATGTTGGCCAAAGTCCCAAAATTGTGAAGAACAAACTTTATTTCGACCTCCGGGATCCTTTGGGATATCAGTTTAGTTACAGGTAAATACCATGGCTAGAACTAAAATTGGGCACTCAAAAGTTTCATCTTCTCCAACACGTAAAAGTAGGATGCCTCCCTCCAAGATATTTAATGATACAGTTATGAGCAGCTATCATCAGTATTGTTCTCTTCCTAAGATGATACGTGAGCTCCTTTCCTTGACACAATTTATGGGTGTACCCAGAGCAGACGAAGATAACTTGGTAGCTACTGTTGTCCTCATTTTTGTTTCCAAAAATGAAGGACCACTACATAAATTTTTTGTGAAAAAATGAAAAAAAAATTACTCTGTGGCACGCTTCCCGATGCAAAATTTTGACTAATCCTTCGACTGGCTTAATCCTTAGTCCATCTTCGAACTACGTTTCGAATTTCGTCGAATTCTGGGTTCGTTTGCTATGTCTTTCCTTCAATTTCGGGTTTTAAAAGCCCAACTGCAGGTGGAGAATTTTCTTCAAACTGCAAGTTTTAATGATATTCATTGTTTTGGTCTTTGTAGGGGAATTTTTGGTTTATTACATGTGCACTTTTATTTAAAAGATGTTACTTGTAATTTGTTTTAAATTTCCCCTTTGTTTGCCTTATCTTTTTTATTGTTTTTGGTCTTGTTTAGTTAAAATAGGGATTTTTTGGCTAGATTACAAGTAAACTTGCAGTTTGGTCTAGAAACCCTTACTTTAATGGTTTTTGCATGTAATAGGGATTTTAAATCCCCATTACATATGTGCAAGCAAGTATAACTTGTTGTAGGGATTTTATTTCCCTTTTGCAAGTAATTAAAACTTGCATTTCTCTCCAAAAAACCCGATTTTGTCTTGCAAGTGAAAAAGTGACAATTTTAAACTTGTCATTTGTTCCAAAAAACTCGAATTTGCTTAGTAAGTGAAGAAGTCAAAAATAAAACTTGCTATTTGGATCAAAAAACCCGATTTTGCCTTGCAAGTGAAAAAGTGACAATTTTAAACTTGTCATTTGTTCCAAAAAACCCGAATTTGCTTTGCAAGTGAAAAAGTGAAAATAAAACTTGTATGTCTCCCAAAAACCCGATTTTCACATGCAAATGTAAATTTGAACTTGTTCTTCTCTCCAAAAAACCCGATTTTCAGTTGAAAGCAAATTTGCTGAAGTTTTCAATCGATTTTTGTGGAGATCTTCAAGGAAGGAGACGCGTTTTGGTTTCTACCCTATTCCTATGCATTTGAAACCACTTGTCATGCCATTTGGAGGTTGTATTGACTGGTTTTTTGCTCCAAATCAGCAAAAACGTGTTTCCAAAATGCCACATTTTGGGGGATTAAAACTTAATGAGGCTGCATTCTTCTAAATCGATTTGAACTCTCCTACCTAGGCATTGAGTTTGGGATAAGTCTCAAGCTATTTAATGAGCCATTTAAGATGCATTGGTGGCCACGTTTTTCACCACGTAATTCCTTTGGCTGCGTTTTCAAAGGATTTGACACCATTTCTTCATCTCCTCCTTAGGCGCTTTGCTTTAACTCTCTTGGGTGTGCTCTCTCATTGGCATTTTGGCCCTCCAAATTTGGAATTGCTGCCACATTTTTCAATTTGTGGCATTTTTGCAAAAACGTGACAAGGGTTTTAGCATTGCGGATTGCTTCTATTTATTGGTTTTTCTTCTTCTTTCCAAAAATTGGTTGCATTTTTGGAGAAGCATTTTCAGTTTGAAGAAAGGTATGTTTTCTTTCTTTTCTTTCCTTCATTTTATTATTTTCTTGTTTTCTTAGTTTTCTTTCTTAGTTGCATTTTTGTAAATATTTTGTTCTTCCCTCAAAAATCGGTTTTTGTGAGAGAAATCTTCCCCTTGGTATGCAATTTTTGAATTGCATTGTTCTTCCCATATTTCCCTCTTTACTTGTATTCGGGATTTCTAATCCCGATTACAAGTTTGCTGGAAATTCTTGTTCTTCCCCTACGGTTAAGGAATTTAACCATTTTTTGTTAAAATTCCAAGTTGAAAAGTGTGAAATACCCCTCCCTTGCAAATTCGGGTTTTGAAAACCGGATTACATGTTGAAGAGTTCTTCCCATTTTCATGAAAATGACTTTCCCGGATTTTCTCATTTTTATCCACTCATGTTCTCCATATCCGTACTTTCCATTTCCGTCATTTTCTGCAAGTCAAAATCTCATTTTTCGTCCATTTCTCCATTCGCAAATTTACAAGTGTACTTGCATTCGGGTTTTAAAACCCCGATTGCATGTATGTTCTTTCCAACTTGAATACTTGCGAAAATTTCCCCAAGATCCAAAATTGGCCAAAGTCAAGATTTTCCCATTTCCATATATTTCCCCTCTTCCTCTCACAAAATCGTGAAGTTTGAGAATCGAAGTTTTACCCATTTGGAGAAGGAAGAATGATATTTGCAGCTGACTATGATGTTGCCATAACTCTTTTAAGTCTTCATCACAGCATTCCAGATTCACAATCAATGTCAGATTTGTCGACATCTCCAACTCCAAAGAAGATGAAATATAGATATGACAAATATCAGAATGAGGTAGCACCTTCCCAGGTTTCTTCTCCTTTGGATTGCATCAGAGACACCGAGATACGGCACATTGATATGTCAGAATTTGTTAAGAGGGTAGAAGATCCACAGGATAATAACTTGCAGCGGTTGTTGGACAGCCATATCCATCATGCATCTTCTTTCTCGGTGGCTGCCCTAGAACCTGAGTTCGTTCTTGCCTGCACCCATCATTTTGACAAAGAGTCAAGAGTCATCAAAAATGATGATGACGAAGCTATAATTCGTCTTGATGCAGATATGATCGAGAAGGTCTTCAGAATACCTCCTGCACCTGTTTATATGGAAATCTCCAAAGAAAGTGCAGCGGAGTATTATGTGAAGAGGGAAAAAGATTGCAAGCAACACATCAATAGGTGGATCCAAGAGCCACGAGCATCCTTCTCAAGGTGGGCGAAGTTGTACCGCTGCGATTTCAAATGGGAGATAGGAGACACCATCACTCTTCTTAGCAGGATGATGGGCCTTGAGCATTCCAATGTCTTTGAGCCATGGATGTACCAGTTCATCATGTTCATAAGGCAATCTCATCACATTTCATGGGGAGAAGTCATCAGCGATGCCTTATGCAAACAACTTGCAGCAGTTCCTACCACCATGACCTTCTTCATGAATTCATATTTGGTATACTTGGCAGCATCACTTAGACAATCTTTCTACCAAGGGTGATCGCTCACTTATACTAGTTTGGGAGTATTATGACCAGTTGCCGTTGAGACCCAGCAGACTGCATTTCAGAAGAGTCCAAGATGCATTCTTCGGGTATTTCATGTGTCAATTTGATAGAAATCTTAGAAACAAGAGAGTATCAGATGAGGCATGGGATAAGGTGTGCGAGTATGGATGTTTGTTTCTGCAGTTTCCCACCTTCACCTATATGAGAATCGAATGCTATGGTGGTCAGCCATATATGCTTCCCAGATACCCAACTGATAAGATCATTCTTATGGAGTTGGGAAGACAAATCATGGCTGTCCACACTTTTTAGTCTGCTAAGCACAAGGTTGGAATGGGGATTTCTACCACAAACCCATTGAAAATTGGTCGGTATGCCCTTGTCACATCTGTGAAGGCTAAGGCTATGGAGACTGAATTGCAGGAAATCAAGCTCTAAAGGTTTAAACCTAGGGCTGATTTTGATTACAAGGGTATGAAGGAGAAGATCAAGAAATCCTTTGTGCATGTACATTGCATTGAAGACATCTGGCTAGATCTCCGCACGGAAGCCGAAGTTCTGAAGATGGATTACTACAGGCTCACTGTTGAGCAAATTGTTGATTTGAACTTGGTGGATATCCCACAAGGGATGATTGATGACGGGCATATACTTGATCATGAATACATTTCACGGAGGGTTGAGGAAGCTCCACTTCCTTTGATCCAATGGTCGCACAAAAAGTGCATATCCATCCTTGACAGATTTCAACCTATCTTGGCCAACACCAACGCATGGCTGAAAAGTAATGCCGTTAGACTTATAAAAATCAAGGTTGGTAAAGAAGATGATTCTACGGGGCCTCTTGGACGTAAGTCTGAGATTCAGGTTGACAACAAGGAGGGTGCATCATCTTCGGGCACAAGGATCAAGTTGCGAGTCAGTCGTGCAGTAGTGCTTCCTCCCGAGGAGACGACAGTCCGTGGGAAGGAAAAATCACGATTCCATGTTCAGGTGATCAATCTGGATAATCCAAAAGAGGGGCAACAATCTGATGATGCTCCTAAGTCTCCAGTTTCAGACTCGCCTCATGAGATCATTCCACCAGTTTCCATTGAGACACCGCTTTCTCCTCCTAATTTGCTGGTGGATGAGTCTCCTCAGAATGCTATTCCCATTTCAGCATACGAGTCATCTCCTGATCCTCAACAAGAGAGTGTGTTGAAAGTACCTGAGGATATTCCTACTTGCATCCAGTTATCAGAAATTGATACTTCAACTTCTGGTTTTGAAGAATTCATGAGGCAATCTTCATGCCCATTGGTAACTTAGCAAACCGTCGTCGCTGTCCAAACAAATATTCCTCCTAGGATGACCACGGTGATTCAAACAGAAACTGCTTCTCCTTTGCCTACGGATGCTACTGGAGGGGAGTTGATGACTTTGCCTCCATGGCTTAGTTCTTTTACTCTGAAAAGGAAGAAGCAAGAAATCTTACCTGATGCCTTTGATTACCAGCAATTGAAACAGTCTAGATCCAAAGTTGCTAAGAAGGCCAAGACTATCTCCAGAGTAACTGTTGACAGCAACAAGATGAAGGTAGCTGAAGTTGTGGAACCTATTGCAGATAAGCCACTTGAAGAAATGTCAGCGGCCGATTATAATGTTACAAGGATAGAGTTGGGAAAATAGACGCATGAGGTCATTAAACATGATGCTCAGTTTTCTGTTGCTTCATTGGTGCAAAGGTGTGATGATCTTCTAGCAAAGAAAGACAAGCTAGAATAGGAAAACCGACAGCTTATGGCAGCCATTCATAAAATTACAATACCTGTTGTTGAAGGTAGTAACTCCATAGGTTCTTTTGGTTCTCAAGAATCAATTCGTGGAGTGGAAAGGGCTGTTCAGAAGGTACAAGCACTGGATTCCTGGGTTGATCAACTTCATGATCTATGTGCACAGGTAATGAAAGACATTTTTCAGATGATGTCTAAGTTGGAGACTATTGAGGAGAAACTGGATCAGACTTCTAATACTTTCAAAAAGAATCTGGAAAGTGTTGAAGAAAGTTTGACAATCTGGTGTACCATGCCCCAACAACAGCTGGATGTTCTACAGGAGCACGCCATCATCTCTTCCAGGGTCATGTACTTGGAATTTGAAGAACTCCTAGAAAACAAGACCCTTGTTCTTAAATCCCTCATTGAGGAGATCGGTGATGTAAAAATATTTCGGAGCGAAATTTACCGAGATATTGTCTCACATTGTGAAAAGGCCTCTTGTAACATAGTAAGTCAAGATGGAGAGCTTATTCCAGAAGAAGTTCTTGCTGATTTACAAATGAGGATTCATAATGAATGGAGGAGCGAACAATTCACTGCCGCTTCAATTCAGACATTGATGAAACACCAAGTCTTTCTGCATGAAATCCAGTCTATCCTGGATAAAAACAATTTCGCGCTCCTCCGGTATCATGACACTATTGTGAAGACCATGGTTGTTGCCAAGAACACCCATGAACCAAATCCTGAGGAACTACAAGCAAGCATCCGGAAATTTCAAGGATTTGTGTCTTCACGTGCTTCAACTTAAGTGTTTTTCAACACTTAGTTGAATTTTCCCCCTTTTGTAAATTTTAGTTGTAATTTTTGTTTTGACAAGTTGGATGTAAAAGTATTTTTTGTAAAATGCAAGTTACACATTACTTACAGTTTTGTAATTACATGTAAGGCAACTACAAGTTGTGTCCGATTAGGACTGTAGTTGGAATAAGTCTTAGTTAGTTATTGAATAAGTCTTGGTGGTTGAGAGAATCTCTCAAGTTAGTTAGGATCCTCCCACCTTTTTCTCAAGGCTCCTCTTCTATAAATACTTGAGGGGTCTATTGTAATTTTTATCTTTTTGGAAAGCAAGCAAAAACTCTGCCAAATTTACAGCAAGAAGTCTTTGAGCTTATGTATGTGAATTGAAGGGTTTTGAAGAATAATAAAGAAGGATTACTCAAGTTTTGAGTCTTTGAGCTACATGTTTGAGTTTGAATCTTTTTATTTCTTCTATGCAAAGTGTTTCTAAAGGAGCTTAGTCCAATCTGATTTGAAGTCTTTGAGATGCAAGTAGAGAAGACTAATTAAAATAGGAAAATCTCTAGAAAGAGAAGCAAGTCTTTGAGCTTGTGTTTATTCTTGAGAAAAAATTACTGTTTGATAAGAAATAGCAGCAAGTCTTTGAGCTTGCATTAGTTCTTGTCTTTGTGTTAAAAGAATAGATTATTCCAGACTTTGAGCTGTTATCTTTTATTCGTTGTAAAATTTAGTATAGCAAAGCGTAGATAGGACTTCACATAATCAAGTCTTTGAGCTTGATATTGCTGTCCCGTCCCGGAGGAAGTGACGGAAGTTTTTGCGCTTTCAAGAAACTTCATTTCCTTTCTCTCATTTCACTTGAAAGTGGTTACTGTTGTTCATATTCAATCGCTATCCTTTTCTGTGAAGAGAAAAGGATATTGTCTTTCTTGAAAAAAGAAGAAAGATTGCTGTCTCATCCTATTTTATTTCCAAAGTTGTAGTTAGATAGGGGGAGCCTTCCCTTAATTAGGAGAGTTTTTACTCATGTGCTGTGGTTGAAACCACAATTTTATATATTTCCCCAAATGTACAAAATTTTCAACCAACAGCTACAAGTTCAGATCAGTGGCAAAGAAGGAAAGAAGAATCAAGGGTGCAGGAATCTGGAATGGGCAGAGAACTTTCATTTAGAGGTAATATACCTCTACATAAAAATGTTTTGGTGCCCTCAAGTTCCGATGAGTGGGACAAGAATTTATGTGATGGTTTTGTTAGACATGTGGATTCAACTCAAGGAGACATTAGGACAGCTTTGGATAATGAATTGTCCTCACCTTCCGTGCAGGGGATTTCTCAAGAGGCAACTGATTTAGAGGTTAGCAATTCTGATTTTCATGACAGCAGTGAGGTACCTTTGCATCAGCTTGAGGTATCAATGTCTACACTTGTACAAGATAGTGCCAATGGACTGTCACATGAAGGCTAAGTTACCGGTTCCGGTTCAGATTCAGGTTCGGATTCGGGTACGGATTCGCGGATTCGGCAAAAAAAGAAATTCTTGGGTACGGGTTCGGGTTCGTCCATACATATATATATATATATATATATATATGTTCAAACTTCAAACATCAAAATTATATATGTTCACAGTTCAAACATACAAATATGAAACATACAATGTAACTTTCCCATACAATGATACATAAATGATAACAGATAAATCATAAATCATAAATCATAAATCCATAATTGCCAATGCCAATAAATATTCTGATATTAATATATCGTAAATCATAAATGTAATATCATATTCATAATTTGCAAAAAAGATAATATTCAAGTTTCAAGTTTCAATTAATTCAAGTTTCAAAATGTTAAAAGAAGATTAAAAAATTTGTTTTTTAATTGTTTTTCTTTGTTTTCTAACCCATGGGCCTCGTTTTTGGGAACCCACGGGCTTGGGTTCACCTGGGTCCCCCTTGGTTCGACCTGGGTCCCACCCGGGTCCTGCCCAGGCGGCTGCTGTGGGTCCTGCACACAGGACCCACGGGGAACCCAGCCGCCTGGGCAGGACCCGGGTGGGACCCAGGTTGAACCAGGCTCGGACCAGGACCGGGCATGAACCAAGACCAGGACCCGGCCATTTTTGGCAAGAACCGGTAACTGAGCATGAAGGTATTCAAAATTCAGGTACCAATGATGCTTTGAATGTTGA
This sequence comes from Cryptomeria japonica, assembly GCF_030272615.1. Classification (NCBI taxonomy): domain Eukaryota; kingdom Viridiplantae; phylum Streptophyta; class Pinopsida; order Cupressales; family Cupressaceae; genus Cryptomeria; species Cryptomeria japonica. Next base: position 101,951,676 of record NC_081409.1, on the reverse strand, counting down.
GAACTCATATCATGGTGATTCTGATTTTGTAGATCAGACCTTAGAATCCAGCCCAGTATGTTCTCTTAGTAGCACTGGACCCCAGGATTGTGAGCCAGTGGGTTGTGCAGACACATGGGATGCAGAAGAGAGTGATGACAGTGCATTTTCAAACGTATCATCATTGACAGATGTGGTGTTCTCAGAGGCACAGAGCAGCAGTACTTTGGATGAGGTTGTATCCATGGCCGAGTGCATACACAATGTTGACTACAAAGAGGTACAGGATACAGATACAACTTCTTTCCACAATGTAGATTTTGAGTTTGTACAGTTACAGGAGAGCCAACATTCTCGGACTCCTCATCACCTGATTGGACAACTCAAGGTTGATGACAGGAGTATAGACACAGTTATTGAGCATTTCGATGTCACTCGCCAGTTGTTGGCTACACATAGTTGGACCACCCTCATGATTGATGAGCAGGGAAGCAATGATTTTTCCTTACCAGAGTTTCATGCTCTTTATGGAGCCATTGGGATACTGAAGCATGAGTATTTACAGTTAGTGGCTGACCGAGATTATCTCCTTCAGAGGGATTTTATTAGTTATGGTGCTTTGTTGAGGGAAGAGGAGGAAGTTGATATCCTCTCTCAGGAGCTTGAGGCGACTGTTGTTGCATGGGAGGATACCCAGTTGTCCCTTCAGGAAGCGAACTCCAGATTGGAGGAGCTTTCTGATAGATTGAGAGTGGCACATACATCATCAGCGACAGATACAGTAAAATGTTCTACTGTGACACTGCGAGATTCACCAGAGAGTTGTGATTTGACTCATGATATTACTCCATCATTGTTTTCACAAGCGACTAGCAGTTTGTCAGCTGGTTGGGAGTATGATACTCCTGTTGACTTGTTTCCTTCTCTGAAAAGCGAATCTTCTTTTACACCTCTTACAGCTAATGAGGGAAACCAGTATGTTTCACCGCAGAGCCACAGTGCTCAGTTGAGGTGTATTTTGGATTTTGGATCTCAGACATATGAGTTGTCTTCGGATTCATGGTTTGAGAGTAGTGGGAGTGATGATGAGTTTGATGGACAATATTATGACACAGAGCCATTGAGTGAGCCTACGAGAGTTCATTTAGATTATCTCGTGAGGAGTGCACTTCATTTCTCTTTTAGTCCAATTGTAGATGATTGGATGGCTCGCAAATGTGAGTTGGTTCGGGACTTATACTATCCGTGTTGCGATAGTGTTCTCCCATCTTGTAATGTCCCCTTCTCATTGATGCTCTTTCAGTGGTCCATTAGCCTATTCCTGAGACTCGTAGGCTAGGTGGAATGAAGAATGAGGGTCTAGCATTGATGAAACAAGGACTTACTATTTTTAGTAAGTCAAGGAATGACCATTCTGGTGTTACTGTCCTACTGAGTTCTCCATGTTTTGCCTCTGGACGCGATGATCATGCTTTTCTGAGCATTAATTCTTGACTTACTATTTTTAGTAAATGACTGTGTGGCACAATTCTATTTTTGGCAGTAGACAGGGTTCTGATTCTGCAGCAGTTCTGTGGTCGTCTGGGCTCAGTTTCATCCTAGTTGTGATAATAATCAGTACGGGAGTCATTTGCAACATAATTAAATATTATTTCCTTATCCTAAGGTTAATATTTAATTAGTCTGTTTATTGGCTACTGGTTTATAAAATTTGGGATTAATGCCTATTTTATCCTAAGTTTTGGCGAAATTCAGATGTACTATGGGATGTAGAAATATTTTAGAAGAATATTATTTCACATTGCATCTCCATTATTTTCCTAAGTGTTTAACGTGGGTCCTCCCCCTTTTTGGGCATGAGTTTTGACTTAGGAGAAAGTGGCACTACATTTGGGTCCACATGTAGTGGAATGAAATTCAAATGCAAGGCGTGGAATTTGGAGGAATGGCATTTGAATTTGAAGAGTGAAGTTATAAATAAGAGGCTTGGGCTCCCATTTGCACTATCTTTGAAAATTGCATCGTTATGCTGCCGGTTTGGCTACTGAAAATCTGAGCTTCGAAGTTGGCTTCCTAGCTGAGTCTAAGTTTCATACTTGCAATATAGTACCTAGCTATGCCCTTGTGTTCCCATTGCAGATTGGTTAATGAGTTGCAGATTATGGAGTGATTGATGTTGGATTTGATTGTTTCTGGTTGCTGGTCGCGGGACTGCTGAAAGTAAAATTTGCTCATACCTCTTAACCAGGCGACTCCATCCATCTGGGTACCGGCTCATTCTTCCTTCCATGCCATGGAGATACAATGTGTGAGTTTTTAGCTGTTTTGATTGAGCAATGATTTTATTAGCCAAAATCGAACTTCCTAGGCTAGGCGTGGGTTTTTCTATTTGCATTGGGATGCGTGCAAAATAAAAATGGGTTTGTTTGGGATGTGGCTTTGATTGGTTGTCATTGCATTTGATGTACGGTGGGATTGGGATTGATTTGAGTTGATTCGGGCAAAAAATGAGTGAGTTATGAGTGTTTTGATGTTTCCATAGGTTGTTGAAACTGTACTTTCAGCCTGCAAATCAGTGTAACAGAAAATTACAGTCATGTTGTAGAAATCTGCAATTATTCATCTCATCTCATCTCTATATTGTAAGGTTGTTTCAGTAGTATTGATCATCCCCTTCTTTGTGCTTTCTTTTGTAATTACCCACTGCATAAGTGGAAGAGGCTGGCTTGCCACCTTCTAAGTTTTGTAATTCAGTTTTGTAATCAGTCCTCCCCCTGAATAAGTGGTCGAGTGATAAGTTCAATTCAATGGTCCTCCCGCTGAAATATGCGGTAGAGTGATAGCTTAATGTACTGTCCTCCCGCTGAAATACGCGGTAGAGTGATTGAACTTCAGTTTATTGTAATTTTCCCTTGGTCGGTTTACCGCCAAGAGCTTTGGTTTCTATCCTGCTGGATAAGCAGAAGGGGCTGGCTTGCCGCCCATGCATTGTAATTTTCAGTTTGATCATTATTGCTAACGATCCTCGGAACACCGTATGCTCTCACCCTCCCAATCTGGGCTCTCGGTGAACAAAAGGTGGAAGGGTTCCCTTTCAGTTGTTTGGTTTATTCCTCTAACCTTAACGGGTTATTTGTTGTGGATGAATTGTTATCGGTCTAAAAATCAAAAAAAAATTAGTGGGATATTACACATCTTTAGAGGATAGAGTTATTGATTGCAGGCACCTGATCCAGCAGTTTGGGATGGATTGTTTGCGGGATCAGCAAACAATCAACCGTTATGATGAGCAGCGACCATCAAAGTTTTTCATCTCCTTGACACAGAGACTTCATCCAAGATCATGGGGGAAGGATGATGTATGGATTAGCAGGTGTGTTGTTGTGGATGGTTATCACAAGTGTGAGAGTTTCACAGTGGCTGTAGAAGACACGGTATCGGGGATGCCTCTTACTATCATTGTCTCTTCATGACAGATGGATGTGGATTTAGTTTTATTTGGGATCTAGGTGTTGATTCATTTGATACAGCATCTTATAGGGATTATAGTATGTTGCTCCAGATATTAAGATTATATGGCACTTATATCAGAGGAGAGCAACGGGAGCAGTTTATGTCCTACAGGTGGTTTGTGTGGGATCATGGTATAGACATGTGTAGTACCTTTCTTTCATGGATCCTACATGGGTTGCTTCACTTCAGATGTATAGATGTAGTCGTGGGTGTACAGTGGTTGTTGACACTTGGACGGTATGTTCGGAATTTCACGAGGATGGAGCTGGAGTTTACCCACTATCCATCTCAGTTTATCGAGCAGAGTGGGACAACAGTTGATCCACAGGTTGATTGTCATCAGATAGCTGACATGGATGAGTTATGTGATGTTACTCCTAGTGAGTACTTTGAGCCAGTTGATGTGGCAGTTTCACTTGATTCTCTAGACAGGGTGATTGTTTCATTGCTGGTTGGTGATTACATATTTTTAGATGCCAGCCTGGACAGTGATGATTTTAGTCAGTATTATATATTGTCTAGTGAGTTGGAATTAGATCTTCCGGCACATCAATAGCAGTGTGTGGCAGTTGTGTGTCAGATGGGGTCAGATCACAGAGGGTCTTCCATGGATTGGCATTCATTGGATATTATGACGGATGTTATGCATGTTGGTGATCACAGACACACTAGTGATCTTGGCATTTATGGATATTTGATCTATGGAGATGATATAGTTTTCCATTGCTCACTTGCGGTATTCAACGAAAGCTATGCTTCGCTCTGGGACCCAAGCAGTGTTGATTTGACAGCACGGGTGCTTCAGTGTTTTGAGGAGCCATTCCAGACTGGGGTATTGCATGTTGTTTATATCAGAGATGAGCAGCAGATACATGCAAAGATTTGTTTACGTCTTATTTGGGATGGTGGAGGATTGGTGTTTCAGTTGCTTGTGGGCAAGCAACTCCGAGAGGGGAGGATTGTCATGTCCCCTTTCTAGAGTGGACATCAGAGACGGAGGAGTTGGCCTATCATTGGAGTCTCGTAGGCTAGCAGAGGTTGATTGGGACTCATTCAGTTCATATAGTGACTGGATTTTGGCTTTACAGGTAGTTTGGAGCCAGTTTGGAGCAGTTCCTAGATTTTAGGGGATATCCCTAAATTTTAGGAGGTCGTGACAATTGCCAGTCGTGAGGTTCTTCATGACCTTTCAGATGGTTTCAGTTTCAGGAGATTTGGGTGTGTTTCCTATTTTCTAGGAGCATCCCTAGATTTTAGGGATGAGACTGCCAGTTGATCCATGATTTCCGACATCAATCACAGACAGGTGATAGGTTCAGTTTCGGTCTTTTGGTGTGTTTCGAGCTTTCTGTAGCTATTTGGGTTATATTTTTAATATATTTAAATATTTCCTAAGTTAGCGTTTTAATATTTTAAATAAGGCTATGTCTATAGCCATTTCGGAGTAATAAGGGGTTTTTGGCTTCATCTGGATTCGTATGCCCATGTGTTATAGCTCGTTGGAAAGGTCTTGAACTTTTCTAAATGATTTTCACTTGCCAGGGTCCTTTTGGCACTTGGAGTTATTTTATATTGAAAAAGTGGTGTTTTTTCTATACTTGGGTGCCCAATATTGGAAAATATGACTTTATATTAAAGCGCATTTTTCATATATCTTTAGGGTTAAGGAGAAGGAAACCTAATTTCTCATTATCTTTTGCATATTGAAAACTTGTTTGGTGCGATATTGCTCTGGTAGAGCAATTCTTCAATCTGGGACGCAAACCCCACGATTGGTACTGGCTGAGACGTAGCCCTCAGCTATTGTTTGGCAGTGGATTCTTTTGGCATTGGCATTATTGGTCAGAGTGTATGCGCTATTCCTTGTGGAGATTCAGATTGCTTGGTGAGGGTTTCAGCAGGGTGGTTGAATTTCCCAACTGGGGCATGATTGTTTCAGCTTGATGCCACCATTACAGCAGGTACACTTTACGCTAGAAGTGGTGAAGACTTTCATTCAGCCATAGCTGGTGTTCTTGGTTTGTGTTCATCATCTACCCTTCTGTTGGCACCATTATTGGATGTAAGCACATCCCCAGTGCATAGGGAATAATCTGGATATTATAAATCAAAAATCTGTCTGGTACGATTTGTATCAATTCTGATTTAATTGAATGTTCTTACTTGTTTCAGCTTCCTTCCTTATTTGCTGTTCTTTATTCATTATTTGTTTATATATTCAAAAAAATACAAAAAGAAACCAAACATTCTGCAACTTCTCTCTATTCTGTAAGACCATCAGCAAAATCACAGGAAAATATAGTTTATTATTTTAAAAATTACAGCAGATCGACAAGGGGATCCATCAAGGATCTTTCATGGGTGAATGATCGGATGGAATCCTATTGGGCATGGTCTCACCATCAAATAGAACAATTTAACACAAACTCAGTGCAATCTTCTAAGGATGTTTCAAATATGTTCGAATCAATACCACCAAACATTGATCATCATTCAAGTTAATGCATAAGCAATGAGTGTAGGATGATTCGAGTTTAAGCTCATGTCACTCTAGTTGACCACGCAAAGCACACTTACAATCAGCAAGAGGCTAGTGGTATGGACTAAACGGATTCCACATAAATGCATTCAACAACTTCTTCCATTCAATCTAATCAACATGAAAATAAATTGAGAAGTAGAACCATGAGGCTTGTTGAAATAACAAATTTCACCATAACTTCAATGAAAAGAATATCTCATTTACAAGTCATACCAGCAATTTTTCCCTTTCTTAATCTACTCTAATTCTAATTGTTATTCTATTCTCTCCTAACTATTAGCTATTAACTATTAACTATTAGCCTTTACAAATGAAGAGACTGAGCTTTTATAGAGAGCTCATTTACAACGAATGGCCAGGATTCTACAATGAAAACCCTGATTAGGGTTTGTTACAACAAACTTTTCCTTAGCCAATAAGAAAATTACATTCAGAAAGTGTGGACCAATAGATATCAGGGGTAGGTGCCTCGGAGTTTGTGCCATCATTGGTGAGCTTTATTCATTGAACTTGGATGCGTTGATGTGGACTTCATTGATTGGAGGAATGGTGACTGGAATGCCACTTCACTCTTGCACTTTGTAGACTTGAGTTGATTCATCATGGTGAAGGGATGTTGAGAGGTATCTCTTGATACTCAAAATTATCTAGCTCGCTCAAAGTAGTTGTGATGGGAGTTATTGATGTAGCTGAATCTTTGCTTGCTTTCTTTTGAGTGATTGTATAACTTCTCTTTCGCACTCCCTTGAGCTCTTCATGTCTCCATGGTGCAGTGAAGGTTGAAATTCCTCCTAGTCGTGAAGTTTCTCCTCTTGCACGGTGGTGTAGGTCTTACAATTTTCCTCCTTGCTTTGCAATCACCATCCTTTAAGCCCTCCTTGCATTGATTAGCTCCTCATAATGTTAACTTGCCTCCTCGATGTCCTAAAATCCTGACTTCCTCTTGAATATGCTAATGTTGTTTTCTTCAATCTTTTTGAGATGTTGATATGTTGAATTGTAAACCTTGCCATGAATGTGCTAGCTCCTATGATGTTGACTTGCATGGGAGTGTAGACCCCTATCTCTATGCCCCAGGTACTTCATTCCTGGCCTCCATCCTAGAAAACAAACACATTTTGATCAAAACACTAAAAGAGATTAATGTTTTTCAAATCTGGAAATGCATTTCAACTTTGACTTTTCCTTATTTTGTAAGAAGTTCATGGATTGTTGCTGAAGCTCTGGCGAAATTTACACAGGATTTAATGCAAAGTTAAGGCTGTTTTTATTTCCTTGTGAGTGCATGGTCTCCTTCACCATTTAAATTATTCTGTTATGTCTTTCATTTTTCTATAGCATCTTCCAAATAAACATCTGATAGAATCCTCACTGTTCATACCATTAGGGACTGACTAATTGTCATTCCTTTTGCATGGTTAATCCGAACCTTCTCATATACTTAGTTCGGTTATTGAACACTTAGTGACTGAATGTTAATGTTCAGGTGATCGATCTGGATAATCCAAAAGAAGGGCAGCAATCTGATGATGCTCCTAAGTCTCCAGTTTTAGACTCACATCATGAGATCATTCCTCCAGTTTCCATTGAGACGCCTCTTTCTCCTCCTAATTTGCTTGTGGATGAATCTCCTCAAAATGCTATTCCCATTTCAGCATACGAGTCATCTCCTGATCCTCAACAAGAGAGTGTGTTGAAAGTTCCTGAGGATATTCCTACTTGCATCCAGTTATCAGAAATTGATACTTCAACTTCTGGTTTTGAAGAATTCATGAGGCAATCTTCATGCCCATTGGTAACTTAGCAAACCGTCGTCGCTGTCCAAACAAATATTCCTCCTAGGATGACCACGGTGATTCAAACAGAAACTGCTTCTCCTTTGCCTACAGCTGCTACTGAAGGGGAGTTGATGACTTTGCCTCCGTGGCTCAGCTCTTTTACTCCGAAAAGGAAGAAGCAAGAAATCTCACCTGATGCCTTTGATTATCAGCAACTGAAACAGTCCAGATCCAAAGTTGCTAAGAAGGCCAAGACTATCTCTAGAGTAACTATTGACAGCAAAAAGATGAAGGTAGCTGAAATTGTGGAACCTATTGCAGATAAGCCACTTGAGGAAATGTCAGCTGCCGATTATAAGGTTACAAGGATAGAGTTGGGTAATCAGACGCACGAGGTCATTAAACATGATGCTCAGTTTTTTGTTGCTTCGCTGGTGCAAAGGTGTGATGAGCTTCTAACAAAGAAAGACAAGCTAGAAGATGAAAACCAACAACTTATGGCAGTCGTTCATAAAATCACAAAACCTGCTGCTGAAGGGAGTAAATCCATAGGTTCTTCTAGTTCCCAAAAATAAATTCGTGGAGTGGAAAGGGCTGCTCAGGAGGTACAAGCACTAGATTCCTGGGTTGATCAACTTCATGATCTATGTGCACGGTGTTGTGACAATTTCACACATCGCCCCATTAGAATGGGGACCCCCTCTTTTTTGCTTTTGTTTTGCTTTCTCTCTGCTTGTTCTTCTCTCTGCTTTTAGGGTTTTGAGTGAGTGAGTTGTCGGTCTAGGTTAGGGCTAATCCTTAGGGGTTCTTTTTGGCATCATTCAAGCTAAGTCCAGTCAAATTTTGGAAAATTGCTAAGTGTCTTCCTGAAGAATTGGGATTGTTGAAATGAGGTAAACCTTTCAGGGGAGTCAAATAGGTCTCAGGTTAGGTATAGGTCTAATAGGGGTTTTTAGGGTAAGGTCCAGTTTGTCCTTAAGTCTGAGTTAGCTGAGCATGGTCAGTGAGGAAAGTGAGTCTAGGGGGCTAAGTTAAATAGGTAAAGAAATAGATCAAGACCCTGATAATGTCAAATTTGCTCCTGACCCTTGCTGAGGGCCCAAGGCGAAATTCCTTGTAGACTAGATTTCCTTCGCAATTTTGGCTAAGTGTTAACATATTTGAAGGAGAAATTGTGTATTCTTGCCCGGAGGGGTTTTTGATCAATTTTTGGAAAGTAAGATGATGCCTGAAACAGAAAAGTCGTTCCTGACCCTTGCTGAGGGTCCAGGGTGAACTTCATCCTAAACACAATTTCTTGTTTTTTGATGGACTTGCTAACTGGTTCCTGGCCTTGAAAATGACCTAACTTTGCCTTGTGAAGTGGTTTGAGACTTAAATTTTGAGTAGTTTAGCCTAAAATGAGGAATTCGCCCCTGACCCTTGCTGAGGGTCCAGGGCGAAAATTGATGTTTAAGCTTATTTGGTATTAATTTTGGCTAGCTTGTTTTGTGTAGGGTTTCCCGGAAGGGGAGATTGGACGTAACTTGATGCATTTGAAGGTTTGAAAACGTGAGGAATGATGGATTTTGGGCACTAAAGACAAATTCGCTCCTGACCCTTGCTGAGGGCCCAGGGCGAAATTTTGATTTTCCTCATTTTGCAGTGAAAAGGGACCAAGTTTTGAACATGAGTGGAAAATGAACAACTTTTTCCACCCGCCTGAAAGAGTTTTAACTTGAAATGATGAAGGATCTTGTTGAAAACCTCAAAATCGCTCCTGACCCTTGCTGAGGATCCAGGGTGAAAAATCCTATTGGGGTCATTTCTGGCCTTGTTTGGTCAAATCGAGATATCAAAGGTATGATGAAGGATGAAATAAGTGTGATGAAGCCTCCTAACTTGTTTGAAGATCAAATGTGAAGAAGTTTTGCCCAGAAAAGTCAAAATCGCTCCTGACCCTTGCTGAGGGTCCAGGGCGAAATTCTCTATAAAAGCATTTTTTGACCTTTTCTTGGACATGAAAACCTATTCATAGCATATTGCAAGATGAAATCTTCCTTGGCAAAGAGGTTTTAAGATGAAAAGTGAAGCATTTTTGTCACAACTGCAAAATTCACTCCTGACCCTCTCTGAAAGCCCAGAGCGAAATTTTCAAAAGCACATTTTTCTTGCAAAGTCAAAGTGACTTTTATGATTGGAATGGATGAAAGGAAGTATGTTTTACCCATTGAAGATAACTTGGATGATCAACAAAGAAGCAATCAAGCTAAGTAGGGAAAATCGCTCCTGACCCTTGCTAAGGGCCCAGGGCGAAAAACATAATATTGGACCTTTTTCTCCAAGTTTGAGCGAAGCTAAGCCTAGACACAAGCTTGAAATGATGTTTAAATTGCCTTGAAGTGAAGAAAGATTGTCGAGAGTGAAGGTTTTTGAAGGCAATTATGAAATTCGCTCCTGACCCTTGCTGAGGGTCCAAAGCGAATTTCCAAGGTTCTCTCCTTTTTTAGTGGAATTAAGACAAAATCTTGCTTGGATAAATGAAGGACGTGATGTGTTTGCCTTAGAAGTGATTTGAAGCCTAAAGAATGAAGGAATATGCCTAAAACCAAAAGGTCACTCTTGACCCTTGGAGAGGGTCCAGGGCGAAAATCATAAAATCAACATATTTTCTTCAAGATTGTGCTAAGGCGAGTTTAGGCTAAGGTAGAAAAGACCTTCAAAAGCATGATTAATGATGATTTGCCTCGAAGAATTGATGATTCTAAGCCAGGGAACAAAAATCGCTCCCGACCCTTGGAGAGGGTCCAGGGCGAAAATTTGAAAACCTCTCATTTTACCTTGCAACAACAAAGCAAATTTGGATGGAGTGGATAAAGGAAGGACATTGCCTAGTGGTGAATAAAGTTTCAACGAAAAATGATGATGGATTGAGCCCAATTTGCAAAAGTCGCTCCTGACCCTTACTGAGGGTCCAGGGCGAAAAACTTGGAAGGAGGATTTTCTTGCTTAGTTTGGAGGCATAAACATGATCTTGCTTGATGGAGAAGTTCTTGGATGAGGAAGTGAGAATTTTTATTCAAAATTGCAAAAATCGCTCCTGACCCTTACTAAGGGTCCAGGGCGAAAAACACCAAAATAACACTTTTTCTCCCAAGTTGGATAGAGCTAAGTCTGGAATTCAGTGAGAAGACCTATTTGAGATGCCTTGAAGAAATTTTGAGCTTTCGAAAATGCCAATTTTGAGTCAAATTAGGAAAATCGCTCCTGACCCTTGGAGAGGGTCCAAGGCGAAATTCCTCTAAAAGGCATTATGTCCTTCAAGATTTTTGATGAAGTAACTCAATTGTGCAAGGAAATAGATCTTTGAAATTGCGTTGAGGGTTCAACAATCAAGCTAAGGGTGGATTACAACCTAAAATGAAAAAATCGCTCCTGACCCTTGGAGAGGGGTCCAGGGCGAAATCTTCATTTCCACCTAAATTCCTCATGCAAAATGTCAAAATTTGAAGTGCAACGCCTTAACTGGATATGAATTTACCCTCCAGGAGATTTTGGAGTCAAGATACGAAATATTCAAGGGTAAAATCGGAAAATCGCTCCTGACCCTTGGAGAGGGTCCAGGGCGAAATCATCATGAAGTTTCACTAAGCCTTGTTTGGACATGGATATTCCCCAATTTGCACTAGATCGTCAAAATTGCTAAATTTGAGGCGTGTGGAAAATTAAATTTAAATTCGCATTAATTTAAAGGCATTTGCATTTAATAAATTAATTTTAAGCCTTGAAAAAATCAAAATTTTATCTTGGAGGCATTTAAAATTAATTTTTTGAATTAAAAATAAGCGCTCAAGGCATTATTTTGCCTATATTTTGCAAGTCGGCCACCCTTTTTGGAGATTTTATTTATTTTTTACCCCTTTTTTTTGCCAAGTCGGCCTTGTAAGGGAGTAGGGTGCTCTATATATTGGAGGAGTGTTGCTTCACATTTCAAATCATTCAATCATTCCTTTAAGTGCGAAATTGGAGAGCAAATTGGAGGTGCGAAATATAGCTTGTTTGGAGCGAATTTCTACGAAGTGTTGAAGGCTAAGGAGGGTGGAGTTTATTCTTTTTGAAGCTAGACGAGTGCGCAATTCATCCAAGGGAGGGCTATGATTTAAACTTTGCCTAGCGAAATCCATTTTTCTTGCATCATTTTCAAAGGTTTTAGAGTTAGTACTCAAGAGGAGGTATGGTGAAATTATCCTAATATCCTTGTGCAAGACATGATTTTTTGGACACTTTTTTAGAAAAGTCTTTGATTAGTTAATTAGGAAATGATAACTCTAGATTTATCATGAAGTTTCCTAATTAATATCTTAAATCTTCCTTTTAAGTCTTATTTTCTACCCTTTAATGCCCAGGACTAATTTTGAAATGTTGTGTAAGTATCAAGATGGCGACTCCAAAGGCAGGAGCATCTACTAGTCGCCCAACTCTCATCAAGGAAGATCAAAAGAATGACGAATTGGAGACCAGGATCGTGTCCAAGTGGAGTAATATCGAAGACACCAACTTGGGAAACTTCAATGTGAAGAAGTTTCGAGAGGTCCCCTAAATTGGCAAGCCATCACCTGTTGCGAAGAAGATAATTGAAAGTGGCATCATCAAGGCGGCAGGTTTCCCTCCAGCAGTCAAGTGTCATGAGCTAATGATCGAGTGTGCCCGCCACTATGACTCACAATCAAGGTCGATCGTATCCAAGGAGGGGAACACCTTAGCTTACCTTTCAGAGGAAGCTATAAGTGAAGCTCTTCATCTTCCAGAGCATAAAGATATGATTTACAAAAGCTTAGAAGGAACCAGGTCAATGTATGAAGATGATCCTGACACTTGCCTGAATCTCATCGATAAGAATTGGTTGCTCAAAAGTCGGCCTCGCCTGAGCAAGATTCCCAATACTCCGCATAGGGTCGACTTCCAGGAGGAATATAGAGATTTGATAACTTTGCTCAATTGAGTTACAGGGGCTCCTCAAGCCTTCTACTTCGAAAAGTGGATGTTCTTCATTCAAGTAATAGTCCAAGGAAAAGGAATGCTTCATTGAGCCAAAATTATTAGTAATAGTCTGGATGTGCAGTTGAGAAGGCTAAGACCTACCAAATCATTCCACATGAGCTCATATGTTATATATGCCTTGATCAGGAGTTTCGAGTATGCAGGGCTACCTCACAGACGAGTGATCGAAAGAGGACCTGGGGAGGTGAGAGTTTGTGACTCTTATGTTCATTTGCATCATCCGCCTAGAAGTGACTACAAGTTAGTCAATGATACCTTCACGATGAACATCACTAGGATATTGCAAGGTGGGATTCATAATCGACTATCTCCGGATGCACAGGAACTTGTGAAGAAGTATGGTGCATGGTTCATCCAGTTTCAAAAGTTTACATACATCCGAGTTCATGGGTGTCCTTCACCTCCCTAAATGTTGCCGAGATATCCGACAGACAAGATAGTGCTACTTGAGGTGACTAGACAGTTGGCAGCTTATGCGAAGGCATCCAAACACAAGCATGGAAATGGAATTCCCATGCCCATCATATTGGGGAATTCAGTTGAGGTATGTCCTAATACTCAAGCCTCGGAAGATGCAAAGAAGGAATTATCTTTATATTCATTCACATCCTTTGCCTTGCGGAGAATTTTGATCCTTACGGTTATATGGAGACAGTCGGTAAGAAGTACAAACATGAGTTTCGTGGAGGACTTTTGGATGAATCTCCCAAGTGATTTAGAGGTTAGAAGAAAGATGCATTCCAGGCTACCCTTAGATTTCATCAAGAAATGCAAGGTTTATAGAGTGGCTGATCAAGCCCAAGATAATGGCAGATACCTCCAGTCGTCTTATGACAAAGAAGACAAAGCAGTGAAGATAGATTGGAATGAGCCTGAGATTTTAGATTTGAGAGCTTTGATGGCTCCTGTTTTATCATGTACTCGCAGATGGGTGGATGTACAACATCAGAAGTTGAGAGAGCAGAATGTATCAATGACTTTTACTTTGGAGGCAAGACCAAAAGAAGGAGAAGCAAGCGTGAGTGAGAACACTTCCCATCCTAGAGGTGCAAAGAGGAAAGAAAGACCTGAGAAAAGGGAATCTTCCAAGAGGAAGCAAGAGGCCAATCGCGATCACCCATCAAGCACATCTTCTCGACATGAAAAGAGGGCAAGCCAAGGGGAAGGTCAAGGGAAGATGGTACCTGAAGTTGACAAATCTATGGAATCCATGGTACAAAATGACAAGCTAGAGAAGGGACAGACGCCTCAACATTCATCAAGCCAATCTCCCCAAGTTAATGCTAATGAGCTACATGAAGAGAAGAATGATGATGAAGCGACATCTCCTCTCCGAGAAGATGAACCACTGCCTAAAGAAATACAAGTGAGACAAACAAGATCCGCCATCCCTGATTGGTTAAAAGAGAGATCGACGAGGGTGATTGTGGTTGAAGAGGAAGAAGATGTATTTGATTTAGAAAGCCTCATAGGAAATTCTCAAGAGGTAATGGAAAAGAAGAAGGCCACAAAGATGTCCAAGGTAATAAGGGATGAAACGGGATCCAGGAAATTGCAAATTGCTACACCAGTGGTGGACAAGTATGAGGATGAGATTCTTGCAGATGAGTATGACTTGGACACATTTGAGCTTGGTCCACTTACCACCGAACAAGCGATGGAAGAGGCAACTGATTCATTTGAAGCACTTAAAGACAAACTTAAGGAAGAAATGGAAAAGAATAGGAAGCTTGAGAGAGAGGTCGGTGCTTGGAGAGGCTATTTTAGTCATCTCAATCAGCCTTTGAGACGTTAGGATCCAGCAGTATCTCCTTTACAAGCACTTCCTCTTGAATCAGTTGGCGAGGCAGAAAGGGTCAAGAGCTGGGTTCAGCTTATGAGCTCTTGGATTGATAAATCCCACACGGTAGCCGTTGAATTTGCAACAAGAATGATGAAGACAATTCATCGAGCTATCCAGGTCCTTGAGATTGTCCATAATCTCATGATAACTGTAGCCGCTTTCGCTCACACTAGAGATGTCATCATTTATGTCCTACAAGTAATAAGACAAACACCAAGACGGATCCTGACACAAGAAAAGATAATGGATGGAGGAACTCATAACCTCCTACAGTGGTCAGCTCTGCTCCAGATGAAGGAGGTCCTTTTTGAAGACATCAGCACCAAATGCAGTCAAGTTGAAGGTATCATCCATCCAATTCAAGATAAGGTGTTCGAGGTGTTGTGTACCATCCTTGGCAGGCAGATCAAGATTGAGACGGATGTGGACATCCAAGAATTGGAGGAGAGAGTCAAGGTCATCTTTTGCAAAGAAGAGAACATCATCACAAATGAGCAACGAGATCTAATGTTCACTACAATGCTCTTGATTGAGAAGATCAAAGAACTCGAACCTGGATGGGAAACAACTCTTCTCACTGCTTTTGATCAGCTTATTCACTTGGAAGAACGAATGAGGAATCTTCCTGAGATTCCTATTGCTGAGATTGAAGGAATTGTGTCCAGATTCGTTGGATATGCTAAAAAGGAGCATAGGAAAGGGAATAAAATTCTAGAAGAAAAGTTGTTATAGGATGATGTGGCAGCTTATTTCCTATTGGTCTATGTTTTCTCGATATTTGTGCCAATTAAATATTTGGCTATGCATTTAATAATGTTCATCTAAATGGGGATCTTTTTGTGACAAACCCTAATTAGGGTTTAGGTGTCAAAATCCTAGCCATTGATCTTCTTTCGATCTGGGCCATTCATTGTATTTGAGGATGCTATATATACCCTCACTCATTTTCATTTTGATATAGAATAGTAGTTAGAAGTTAGAGAAGAGAGAGAGCTTAGAGAAGAAAATTATTGTGTAGCAAGATTGAGTAGTGAAGAAAGAATTTTGAACAATTGTTGTCTATTTGGCTTTGAGATCAATAAAATATTGAAGTTATGGTGTTTTATTGCAATACTTGTGGCTATCTTCATGATTGTTTATCTTCTTGAATCATTCTCAGTCAAAATAGTATTTAAGTTTAAGTTTGAAGGACTAAGTGTTGTACTTGATCTTTGGTGAGATTCATGTTCCAAACCACTAGCTTCTTACTGATTGTAAGGACGCCTTGTGTGGTCAACTGGAGATATTGAGATTGCTTAAACATTCAATCATTGTTGAAATATTGATATGTATCTTTATGATAGTATCTATATCCTTGATGATTTGAAAATCACTAATCACCTTAGAAGATCGCATCAATTCCAATAGAGTTGTAATCCCTTGGCAATACTGAAATTGGTAGAATCTTACCAAGTCCAGCTTACATTGAGTCATTCTTAGGATTAAATTAGCATTCATCTCTTGAAACCCTTATCTTTTGATCCTTTTTGAGAATCTATTAGTATTAGGAAAATCCTGTTCCTGCAGTCAAAAGAGCGTGACACGGACAAGCTTTCTCAGAAAGTGCGTAAGACCCCTTGAAGAAACAGCATTTACAACGACCACTGGTGCTTATCCACATGTAGAGATCCTACAACGAAGAACCTTGAAGTCACCCTGATTGATCCTTTTCGCGATATCTTCAGCATTTAGAGGCTTTAAATCAAGAGAGGATAAGGTACCATTTGGGTGTTTTATTCCTGTGTTTGGTTGTGTACAAAATACACATCAACACACGGGTAATGAAAGACATTTTCCAGATGATGTCTAAGTTAGAGACCATTGAGGAGAAACTGGATCAGACCTCTAATGCTTTCAAAAAGAATCTAGAAAGTGTTGAAGAAAGTTTGACAATCTGGCATACCATGCCCCAACAACAGCTGAGTGTTTTGTAGGAGCATGTACTTGGAATTTGAAGAACTCTTGGAAAACAAGGCCCTTGTTCTTAAATCCCTCATTGAGGAGATCGGTGATGCAAAGAGATTCTAGGGTGAAGCTTTCCGAGATATTGTCTCACATTGTGAAAGGGCCTCTTGCAACATAGTAAATCAGGACGGAGAGCTGATTCCAGAAGAAGTTCTTGCTGATTTACAGATGAGGATTCATAATGAATGGAGGAGCGAACAATTCTTGACCGCTTCAATTCAGATATGGATGAAACATCAAGCCTTTTTGCATGAAATCCAGTCTATCCTGGATAAAAACAACTCTGCGCTCCTCCGGTGTCATGACACTATTGTGAAGACCATGGTTGTTGCCAAGAACACCCATGAACCGAATCTTGAGGAACTACAAACGAGCATCCAGAAATTTAAAGGATTCGTGTCTTCACGTACTTAAGTGTCTTTCAACACTTAGTTGTATTTTTCCACCTTTGTAATCTTTAGCTGTAATTTTGTTTTGACAAGTTACATGTAAAAGTATTTTTTGTAAAATGCAAGTTACACATTACTTGCACTTTTGTAATTACACGTAAGGCAACTACAAGTTGTGTTCAATTAGGACTGTAGTTGGAATAAGTCTTAGTTAGTTATTGAAGTCTTAGTTAGTTATTGAATAAGTCTTGGTGGTTGAGAGAATCTCTCAAGTTAGTTAGGATCCTCCCACCTTTTTCTCAAGGCTTCTCTTCTATAAATACTTGAGGGGTCTATTGTAATTTTTATCTTTTGGGAAAGCAAGCAAAAACTCTGCCAAATTTATAGCAAAAAAGTCTTTGAGCTTTCATGTGTAAATTCAAGAATTGAAAGGAATAGAAGGAAATTACTCAAGCTTTGAGTCTTTGTGCTACATTCTTGAGTTAGTGTTCTATATTATCTTTCTTGCAAGTGTTCCTAAAGAGCTTAATCACATTTGATTTGCAGTCTTTGTGGTGCAAGTAGTTGAGTTTAATATAGATTAAAATAAATATTTTGTTGAGAGAAGCTGCAAGTCTTTGTGCTTTCACTTGTTCTTAAGAGAATTTAGGAATAGATTTTGTGGGAAATAGCTATGAGTCTTTGAGCTTACACTACTTCTCATTGTTTTGAAGAAGAAAAGATTATTGTGTTTCAGTCTTTGAGCTGTCATAACTTGTTCTTTATAGCATTAGTGTAGAAAAGGATAGATAGGACTTCACATAATCAAGTCTTTGAGCTTGATATTGTCGTCCCGTCCTGAAGGAAGTGACGGAAGTCTTTGCGCTTTCAGGAACTTCATTTCATTTCTCTCATTTCATTTGAAAGTGGTTATTGCTGTTTATATTCGATTGCTATCCTTTTCAGTGAAGAGAAAAGGATATTGTCTTTCTTGAAAGAAGAAGAAAGATTGTTGTCCCATCCTATTTTATTTTAAAAGTTGTAGTTAGATAGGGGGAGCCTTCCCTTAATTAGGAGAGTTTTACTCACGTGCTGTGGTTGAAACCACAATTTTGTACATTTCCCCAAGTGTACAAAATTTTCAACCAACAAACTTGTTGACTTTGTTTGACTTCCAAGAGTAGGGCGGAGTTTTGAGACTTCAAAACTTGATGCTTGGGTGGAGTTTTAGACTTCCTCTTTCATGTTTGAGGATGGCGGACTTTGAAGGCATAAGAAGGAAGGTGGACTTTTGTGACCACTCCCAGGGCGAACTTTCTCATGTTTACTTCCTATGCCTTCCTCCTAGGGCGGACATTTTAAGCATCTCCATAGGGCAAACTTTAGCTCTCTCCATGGCAGACTTTTGGAGGCTCTAGGCAAGGCGGAATTTCTTCACTTCACCATGAGGGCGGACTTTGGAAGGCATGACCACCAAGGCGGACTTTGGAAAGACACCAAGGAGGGCAGAGTTTGAAGGTATCTCAAGTATGGCGGACTTTTGAATGACCTCTTCAAGCATAGGGCGGAGTTTTGTGCTCCCTCCAAGGCAGACTTTTCGACTTCCACCAAGGATGGCGAAGTTTTGAGCTATCATCCCATAGGGCAGATTTTTGGAGACACCTCATCATTAGCTCCTTGGGCGGAGTTTTCATTACCTGCCATAACACTCAACATCATTCATTAGCCAAACTTAAAAAAAAATTGGAAAATTTCAAAATTTCACAATTTTATCAATTTTAACTAGATTAACTTGAAATTTGAAATCCATACTCAGGCAAACCATCTGAAGCATCATGACCCCTAAAATGTAGGAACCTAGCTTTTTTAGGTCAAAACTTGAAAACTTTCGATCGCGATCGAAGCAGGTCAGTGGTATCAGTGCAAACCCTCAGTCCCCACTCTGAAAAAGCAAAAAAGAAGACATCCCTAGAAAATAGGGAAAACTTTCTAAAAATAGCCATACCGGGGATTGGGCTAAAAATGCCAAAAACAAAACTTCCTAAAAAATAGGAAAAAGCAAAAAGAAAATTGCGATCTTTGTCCTTTGGCCTTTCTAGGCACTTTGATGGTATCCAGACTTTGTTACCACTTGGCTTACAAAAACTAACTTTCAATCTCTAGGACTCGAACCGTTCAAAACTGAGCAAGGCTTGGCAAAACTGAAGCGGAAGGCCACGGGCACTAAAAAAAAACCCTAGAAAGCAGGAAAAAGGGAGGGTCCCCATTTGCAATGGGGTGATGTGTGAAAAAGGTCACAACACCTCTACACGTACTACGTGACCAACATGTCCCACAACTCTACCAAGTATGTCGTCAACTGATCCTCTCGTGCCTCTTCCGCGGTACTTTTCTTCGTGTGTGTCGCTGTCTACGACAATTAATTGTTGGTTGAATGGCCGGCCCATTAATTCCTTCCGACTGCAGCCATAGTTATCTCCAAGTTCGTTCAGGCAACAGCGCCAAAATGTTTAGTCCTTAATGTGAGGTTGGTAAACTCACGGATAAAACAAGGATTTCCCACACGTACCAACTATTCATGTAACGGAACATTCATATATCAAAGCATAAGTAACAATAACAAACAGCTATACCAGAAGAATGATATCTTTATTGAATTCTCAAGAATATATCAGTACAATACCACCCTTGCCGAGGCTCCATCAGAATCATATATAGACTCGACGGTTGGCCAAGTTGCCAACCGTCACTAACTACCAACTACCCCATAGGAACCTTTCGGTGACTCAAACATAACCAAACATAAACACCCATCCCAACTACAAACTAACATGTGTTATTGACCCCTAACATTCATCCATGGATTATGTCGGGTGATTTCAATGCCATCTTAGAGTTGAGTGAGAAGAAGGGTGGTGTTATGCAGTTGGAGCCTTCTTCCTTCCTTCTTCGGGATAGTATATCAACCTTGAATCTTGTTGACATCAAGCCCGGTAATGGTGAAAGATCCCAAATGGATCCTTTTGCTGTTGCTGCTGTAAATTCTTAATTAAACATACTATATTTTTGTAATTTTCCGGTGATCTTATAGAATAGACAGAAGTTGCAGAAAGGGATTGTTTCTTTTTGGGTTTTGATGTTATAAGTAAAGTAATCGATAAATAGCAACAACTGTGAAATAAAACAGTAAACAATGCTCATATATAAGAACACTTAAGCAATCTGAAAATACTGCAAATCATACTAGG
The DNA here is from genome assembly GCF_030272615.1 of Cryptomeria japonica. Lineage (NCBI taxonomy): Eukaryota > Viridiplantae > Streptophyta > Pinopsida > Cupressales > Cupressaceae > Cryptomeria > Cryptomeria japonica. Next base: position 101,931,361 of record NC_081409.1, on the reverse strand, counting down.
CAAATAACCTAGTTTTGTATTCAACAAGAATCCATACATTTATTTGGAGTTGTTCTCAATCTAGATTGATGCCAGATGGAGGAATATTACTAGCAACGAACAAGGAAGACCAAATAAGCTGAATACAACCTTTCAAGCCAACATACAAACAAGGCGTGGTTGCAAAGGAGGCGTGGAAGCTGCTGCAAATCACGTGCAAGCTGAAATAGACTAGCCGCCCTGTTGAAACCCCCAATATGCACGCTGAATCTTCAGGACAAGAAGATGTGTCTTCTACCTCTGACAATCTCTGTGCAATCCTGGATAAATCCACTATCAACTCCTGCTGAGGGCTACGTCCCAGCAAGCTCAGACCTGGGGTTTGTGTCCCAGACCAAAATCACTCTTCCAGAGCAATTCCCAAATTCGCAAGTTTCAAAATGATCAGATGCTATCAATTAGGTTTTCATCTCCTTATAACTCCTTTCCCTTTGCAAATCGAACCCTAAAGAATAATAAAGCTTGCGCTTTATAATTAAAGTGACACTTTCCCAATTATGGCGTCAAACTATAGAAAAATATCACTTTATTGCGAATAAATAGCTTCAAGCATCCAAAAAGACTCTGGGAGGTGAGAATCATGTAGCAAAGTTCAAGACCTTTCCAACGAGCTATAACACATAGGCATATCAAACCAGATGAAGCCAAAAACCCCTTATTACTCCGAAATGGCTACATACATAGCCTTATTTTAATTTATTTAATCGCTAACTTAGAAAATATTTAAATATATTAAAATATTTCCATAGATCCAATAATATCCCAAAATAACCAACCAAACATGAATCTGACTTTGTCACCTGTCTGTGACTGATGCCGGACAAGATGGGCCAACTGGCAGTCTCATCCCTAAAATCTAGGGATGCTCCTAGAAACTAGGAAACACACCCAAACTTCCTGAAACTGAAACCATGGTATGGTCCCGTGGTACCTCAAATATGGAAACTGCCACAACCTCCTAAAAAGTAGGGAATCTCCCTAAAATCAACGAACTGCTCCCAACGGCCCACAAACTGCCTGAAACACCAACTCCGGATATTGAATACCCTGTGTGAGTCTCTATCCACCACTGTCAACCTACGAGATCCAAATAATAGACCATCCCACTACTCTTCTCCTATCACCTAGAAAGGGGACATTACAAATGGTCCGTTCACTTGGAACAAGAGATTAGGGGATTATTGGGTTGCAGAGAGGCTGGATCACTTTCTGGTTTCTAGTTTTTGGGTTGGTGGGGGATGGTCCACATGCTCTGAGATTTTAGAGTGGAAAGGTTCGGACCACTAGCCCATCAAATTGGTGTCCTCTTCTGCTCGGGTCGCTCGCATTCATTCATTCAACTTCCAGCTTATGTGGTTGCGAGATTCTTCTTTGCAGGTTCAGGTTGCAGGGTGGTCGAAGAAAGGGAGGCCAGCCTTTGGCACTGCCATGTACACTTTTGCCAAGCAGCTGCAATTTGTTAAGTTTCAACTTAAACAGTAGAATCATCATTGTTTTGGTAATATTTTTCATGCTAAGACACCTTCTCAATTAGAGTTGAATGGCATTACTAGAGAGATAAGAGAGCATGGATTGTCAGAAGCCTTGCTTAGGGAGGAAGTCAGGGCAGTTAAGGTTTTAGAGGAGTGGGAGCTTAGGGAGGAAATCTACTGGAAATAGAGAGCTCGTATTGATTGGCTTAAATCGGGGGATAAGAATATTGCGTTCTTTTTCAATTCAGTGAAAGCAGGAACACATGGCAATTTCATCGCAATAGACCAGCTAGTTGCAAAATCGTAAGTCCCCTTGTGCTCCCAGCAAAACACATCAACTACTAAGATAACCCACAATCAAGACCTAACAACTGAAACATTGAGGTAATCCCCATTGATCAAAATTAACACAGCATTAGGGATTTCCTTATCTCAAGAGAGGATAGGATTCTTAGCATTTCTATTCTGTGTTGGCCGAATGAAGTCGTAGTTCCACGACCTTAGACACGTCAACAGAATTGGCGCTAGAAGGAGGGCCCTATCAGGTACCTTGCAGCAAGTTGTGTCCATTAAGACCTTTTAAGTGCTATATTCGGGATATGCAAGATCCCTGTTAAACCGAAAAAGCCAAAAAATCTAAAAATCTGAAAATACCAAAAATAATTCTGAGTCAATATGTTGAGTCAGCTGCTTCATGAAGATTGTCCGCAATCCGACGTTTTTCAATTCCAGCAGAGGTTGAGTTTGCAGTTATATCCAAGGCAGTTATCTGAGTTCACATTTGCAGCTCACTGCAGAATTCATGGCACCACAACGCACAAAGAACTGAATTGCTTGAAATTTTTGTCAAGGGTCGAGCTCGCATTGCAAGGGTAGATATTTTTTTGGGATATCCCCAAACGGAGGAGATCGTACAGTCGAATATCCCTTGTCCTCCGTCCAGCATCGAGGAGTATACATGATTTAGAGATCGGATTGAGAACCAGCTTGGTCTCTAGGGGAATTACGCTTGGAGAGCGTGTTGTCACCTTGGTAGTGCAGAATTCACCGCACCCCACATTCAGAGTTCACCTGCTCGCTATGCATGGAGGCAGTTAGTCAAGTCAAAGCCTAATATGGACTGTCGGAAGAACCAGAGGAGCCCATCACCAGCAAAGAATGGAGTGCCTACCTTGTTGCAGACGAGTACAGAAGATCGCAAAATCAATGCAGCGTCCCACTCCCCGATGATGAACCTGATGATGAAAAGATGGAGTTGCCAAGTGTTGAGCAGGGTGAACCAATCAGTCAGACTGTGGCAGCAAATGATTATGTTGTCCTAACACCAAAAGGTGATGTGACAGCAGGTGACTGTGTTGTCTATGCACTTAATAAAGACAGGGTTGAAGAGGGTGTTTTTAAGAATGAACCATTGAGCTCCATAGATCAGCCCAACACCGAGGAGCAATTTGTAGCAGCCCCGCTAATAGACGATGCAGTCCAAGGGTCTGTTCGGGGTGTTTTTGAGGACTGAGCTATCAAACAGTCCCTACTATTCGAAGATGTGCTGACAGAGGTGCCTAAGGCTGCATTGTTCACACAATTTGAAGATACACCGATAGACGATGCACCCCTCTTTCCAGAGTTCGAATTCAGTTTTGAGACTGATTTTCAGCCTGCGCAACCTAATGTGGAATTTGATGCTGATTTGCACACACCGGACGCTATCGAGATTTTGCACCACCAATTGTGACCTCCTGAGGAAGCTGCTAAAGATCTTCTCCCACCGCATGACACTCTACATGACTTGGAAACTTGTCAGGTTGTTTCTTTCCCTCCTGTTGTTAATTTTGAAAATTTTCGGTTTAATTTTGAATATTCTGGGAAAGCAACTTGTAAATGGATTAATCACGGACCTAATGAACTTCCCCAACTCATAATTTTGCCTGAGGTCTTGGTTAAACCTGAGAGTGGCCAACTGAAAATTTTCTTTTCAGAATACAAAGACAAACAAGTCAAACTGAGAACTATTCCCACTACCCTATTACTGTTGCACATACTCAAAAATCACCCCGGGTCAAGAATGCATGCATATAGTGCGCATTTTGAACACTCGATCTCTTCCTGTACATAGTTAGTTTAGGTTTTTGTTTTCTGTTTTAGTTCATTTTCTATTTTTAGTTTAGTTTCCCTGTTTTTTTGCTTTAGTTTAGTTTGGCTTGCCGTAGTGTAGGTGTCCTTTCGGAAGGGGTTGTCTCCCTGTCAATTTTGTAAGGGTTTGTTTGCTTTTCGCAGCATTAGTGTGCGAAGTCAAGATGTTTTCCAGTTTGTTTCTTGGATGCCGACTTTGGTAGAGCACCTAATTGACAATTGCCCCCGTAGTCAGCTCATTTGGTCTAAAGGCTTAGTCATTCTAAAAATTTAGTTGCTTACTGCGTTTTGTCACCAACGTTGCAATCACTGCACTTTTAAACGTTTAAGATCACTTAAGTCTGTCGTTTTATCAAAGGGAGGTCATTGCAATTGAAAAATATGAAGCTCTACTTCAGCGGCCACTGTAACGCTCAATCCCACGTAGGCTTCACTGCTTACTAGCCAATGTGAAAAAGTGAAAAGTAAAAGAGAAAAATCAAAAGAAAAGGAATTGAAAAGCAAAGAAATTTAAAAATGCTTGGCTTTGGGAATGCATACACCACTGCCGATTTTCAATACGAAAATTTATCGGAAATAGAGCAATCTCTATGAGCTTATAGGCGATAACCTCGTCGGGGCTATGGACGCTTGCTGGCAGTGAGGCAATATCCAGGTTGCTTTTGAAGTATCAGTCTGCAAGGTAGCTTGCATTAACTAAACAATGATATTTCAACTTTCTCTAAGCTGGAATGGACTTCACTGCACACACTTGATTCTCATGTTTGGTGACTTAATTCAGTTTGCGACCTCATTTTTACTTTGAACCTGTTTTTGTCATTTGGGTTGTTTTGTGGGGTATATACCAAAGATTCTGGGTTCGATCTAGATAGTCATCCTTCAAATGTTCAGGAACATTTCCCAGCTGAGTCGCCATTTGTTGTGCATATAGCACACACGCCCCCTGCCTCAAGGGACTCTCGTTGCGCTAGTGGAGAGAAAGTCATCATGGTTGGGCTTTGTTGTGCGAATCGCACACCCATCCCCGTCTTGGACAGGGACCCCCCAGTTGTGCCTTTCTGTCCTTGCAGAAGAGGAAGGGGATATGAAGGGTCAAGTGCCGCTAAAACCAAATTCGGCCTTGTTGTGACGTTTTCACACATCGCCCCATTGCAAATGGGGACCCTTGCTTTTTTGCTTTTTAGGGTTTGTTCTTTAGGTTTTTTAGGGTTTTGTTAGTTGGCCTTTGCATTTTGAGTGCTGTCGGGGAGATCAATAGGGTAGCAAGTCCGGCTTGAGTGAGGTCCTGATCCTGAAATTTGGCTAAGTCTGGAATGTCCTGATCCTGAAATTTGACTAAGTCTGGAAACTGAAAAACCTCAAAAAACTAGATTTTGCAATATAACTCCTGGAGGTCTGAAACCACTCTCAAACATCCTGAAAGTATATATGGAATATAACTTAAAGTATAAGAAATGTCACTTATACTTAAATGTTATATTCCATAAAAATTATCCTGATAGAGAGTTCGAAAATTCAAATTTCGCTCCTGTCCTTCACTGAGGATCCAGAGCGAATTTCGCTCCTGTCCCTCTCAGGAGGACCAAGGCGAAGGGCTCCTGTCCCTCACCAAGGGACCACGGCGATAATACTTATTTGAGCCATTCCTGACCATGTTTGGACGAATTGAGACATCAAAGGCATGGTGAAGGACGAAATGAGCATGATAGAGCATCCAGACTTGATCAAAAACAATGAAATGATGAAGTTTTTGCCTAGAAGGTCAAATTCACTCCTGTCCCTCACTGAAGGACCAGAGCGATTTTCTTTATATGCACAATTTTAGACCTTTTTTGGACATTAACTTTTATTCATAGCATGAAGTAAGATGATATCTTCCTTAGCCAAGACATTTTTTGATGAAAATTGTAACGATTTGGCCTAGAGAGCAAAATTCGCTCCTGTCCCTCACTGAAGGACCGGAGCTTGAATTCCAATTTCGCATTATCCTTGCAAGATTTAAGTGGTTTCGCGATTTGAGGAGGTCAAAGGGGATACATTTCATCAGTTGAATATAACTTGAAGTGCCTTCGTGAAAGAAAAATGGACCAAAATGAAAAATCGCTCCTGTCCCTCAGTCAGGGACCAGGGCGAAGTTCAGTGATAGCTCTCGTCCCTCTCCCAGGGACCAGAGCGAAATTCCTCATGAGGCATGTTTTGGGCAAAAAGCAAGCAAGTTTAAAGTTTGAGGCAAGCAAGGACGATGTAACGGATTCGTTGAAGACAAAATTGAAGATTGAAGGACACCAAATGAGACCTATATTGGCCTGGGCGCTCCTGTCCCTCACTGAAGGACCAGAGCGATTTTTGTCTTAGATGAATTTCTTGCCAAGTTTGAATGATTTCCAAGCCAAAGGTGAAAGAAAGGAGGGTGAAACTAGACCGTTGAAGATAAATTTGGAAGATGGCAAGGTGTAGTTGAGCTTGAAAGTACAAATTCGCTCCTGTCCCTCAGTCAGGGACCAGGGCGATAATCATCATATCACTCAAATCCTTCAAAAATCACGCCAAGTCAAGGTTGTATAAGGTTGCATAAGGTCTAAGGTGTCTTAAGAAAATGATATGCAAAGAAGTTAAACGTCGAAGGGTGATCAAATTGAGTCCAGAGCCTAGATCGCTCCTGTCCCTCATCAAGGGACTAGGGCGATTTTCATTAAATCATTCATTTCCCTTCAAAATCATGACAAGGCAAGGTCGCACAGGATCAAGATCGTTGTTTGGAAGGCAATGAACGAGGAGTTAAAATCAAGAACGAAGAATTTCAAGTAAGAACATAGGGATCGCTCCTGTCCCTCTCCAAGGGACCAGAGCGATATCACCTCAAGAGGTACTCATTTGCAAGGTCAAGTCACCCAAGTTTGAAATTCCTAGCAAAAATGCCAATTCCAACGTAAGGATGGAGATTTTAAACGTCAAAAGTGCAAGAATCAAGACCAAATTGAAATTTCGCTCCTGTCCCTTAGTTAGGGACCAGGGCGATGAGGTTTGCACTTTTCCATTTTCAAATTTTGGGCGCTCAAACATTTTTGAATTTATTTAAATGCTAAAAATCGATAAGGTTTAAAAAATTCAATTAAAATAGCATTTAAAATTAGCGCATGGGCCTTTATTAATTAATTTTTGCCTTTTAAAAATCGAGTTTATTTAAAATTATAGGCATTGAATTAATTAATTATAAGTAAAAATGGGGCGCTTGATTTAAAATTTGTTTCATTTTACAAGGGTCGGCCTTTAAGTTTATTTTAAATTTGCCTTATTCACCAAAGTCGGCCTAGGGTCAATATGAAGGTGAGCGCCTATAAAGGAAGGTGTTTATTTCATTTTTCACATCATCATTTATCATCTCTCATATGCGATTTGGAGAAGGCAAAAGAGGAGCGAATTTCATAAAAAAGAAGTGCGAGTTTCTATCCAAAGGTGGTGCGAAACATCTTCAAAGGGGAGTGCGAACTTGAAGTTTGAATTAAGGCGAAAGACATTGAAGAACACATCAAAGACCCCAAGGGTGACGAAGTTGATAGGAAGGACATTCGCTTGGAGATCACATTGAAAGTTTCAAACATTAATTTTTGCCTAGGCGATTTTCTTCATTTTGCATTTTTTGAGTTAGCTCTCAAGTAAGGTATGGCAAGATCCCTTGTTTTAATTTTAAATTTTGATCGTCATAGCCTTAAAGTTTGAATTTTGAAATTTTGAATTGGGATAGCTCAATCGTTTTTTAGGAAATGATAACTCAAGGACTTATCATGAAGTTTCCTAAATTTAATCTCTAATCTAGTTATTCATTGCAAAATCATGTTACTAATTTTGAAATGTTGTGTAGGCATCAAATGGAGATCTCATCAAGGAAAATCAAGCCGGATCAAGGATGGTCTGCTCCGGGACGATCAACCAAGGACAGGGGTGACCTCTTTCAATCCAGCGTTCCAAGGCGAGGTACATCATCATCCTGCACATCAAGGACACAAGGAGTTAGAACAAGGGCTCGTTGAAGAAGTAAATAGTTCCAGATGAATTAATTAAAGCAAGCTTCTCAACAACATCAAGTTGAATATCTACCAAGTTACAAGTGTCAAATGAGGTGGCATCCTAGTCATCATTTCTCCAATCAGTGAGGTCCACCTCAGCATGTCCAAATTCAATGTACCTAACTCATGGAAGGTGGCACAAACTCCGGTGTACCTACCCCGGCTATCCATTGGTCGATTTTTCCAGAGAGGACATGTGTCCAAGCAATACAATTTTATCATTGGTTGAGCATTAAATGTTATGTAATGGTTGTAACAAACCCTAATTAGGGTTTTCATTGTAAAATCTTGGCCATTGATCTCGAATGGATCTAAGCCATTGAATTGTATTGAGGGCACTATATAAGCCCTGGCATTTCATTTTGAAAAGGCTAATTTAGCAATAATTAGAGAGAGTTGTAAATAATAGAAAGCAGTTAGTAGATAGAGAGTAGTTAGAAATTGATAGAATAGTAATTAGAGTAGAATAGGAGGACAAGGCAAGAAATTGTTGCCATTGATTGTAAACAAACTCCATTTTCATTGAAGTAATGGTGAAGTGTGTCGTTTCTTGCAATTTGCATGGTTTCTTGTTGAGTCTTCAATCCTAGATGGTAGATGATTAGATGAATGGAGGAAATGCGATTGATTAATGGTGGAATTCGTATATCCATACTACTAGCAGTTTGTTGATTGCAGACTTGCCTTGTGTAGTCAACTGGAATCATTCAGCTTAAGCTCAATTTCAATTTGTCGCTTCTTCATTGATATGCATCAACTTGATGGTGTCTATGTCTGCGGTGATGATTTGAACATCATAAAGCTTCCCTTAGAAGATCGCACTAGCCTTGTGGAGATGGTCCATTGATGTCAAAACAAGACCTAGTTAGAGTTTCATCAAAAATCAAATCATTGCTCCTACATTCTTAGTATTAGGATTAGATCTTCTCTTCGCCCTCATCCTTTTTCCATTTTTTCAAAATCTAAGCCAATAAGAGCCTGTGTTCCAGCAGAACAGATCGGAAGTTCAATCATCAGATGTAAGTCCCCTTGTGATTCCAGCAAATCACATCATACCACTGGAGTTTATCCACACGTAGAGACCCTACTAACCAGAACATTGGAGTCATCCTAACTGATCCTTCATGCAAATCTTCAGCAGTTAGAGACTTTATTCAAGAGAGGATAAGATGCCTTTAGGTATTTTATTCTGTGTATGATGGTGTACAAAATACACGTCAACAGGCCTCTAAGGCCATATTGCGAACTTAAAACTCCCCAATTCTCACAAAATCGCCTAAATGTGAAGAAAGACTTAAGGCTTGCAATGACGTTGAAATGCCGATTTTCGCCAAGGGATACAAAGGAGATAAAGAATGCAAAGTGCCAAGGTTGACAAACTCGCCCAAGTGCCAAAACTCGAACTTTTTGAAAAAAAAAAATGTTAAAAAGTGAAAGTTGGCAAAAGTGCCCAAAGGGCCGAATTTGGGCCTTTAAGTGAAAATCTGAAAAGTGAAAAGTTGGCAAAAATGCCCCAAATGCCCAAATTCGGACCTTTTAGCCAAAATGTTAAAAAGTGAAAGTTGGCAAAAGGGCCCAAAGGGCCGAATTTGAGCCTTTAGTGAAAATCTGAAAAGTGAAAAGTTCGCAAAAATGCCCCAAATGCCCAAATTCGGACCTTTTAGCCAAAATGTTAAAAAGTGAAAGTTGGCAAAAGTGCCCAAAGGGCCAAAATTGGGCCTTTAAGTGAAAATCTGAAAAGTGAAAAGTTGGCAAAAATGCCCCAAATGGCCAAATTCGGACCTTTTAGCCAAAATGTTAAAAAGTGAAAGTTGGCAAAAGTGCCCAAAGGGCCGAATTTGGACCTTTAAGTGAAAATGTGAAAAGTGAAAAGTTGGCAAAAATGCCCCAAATGCCCAAATTCGGACCTTTTAGCCAAAATGTTAAAAAGTGAAAAGTTGGCAAAAGTGCCCAAAGGGCTGAATTTGGACCTTTAAGTGAAAATGTCAGTTTTTAAAAACTTTTCGAATGCCCCTCTTGCTCGAAATTGCCAGGAACAACTAAATTCGCGGAAGGAGTAAAAGCGTTAAAACTTGGGAAATTTTCAAATGACCCTCCAGGCGTTAAATTTTAATATTTGTTGAATAAAATTAATTAATTTTTCAAATTGATTTATTGAAATGAAATTGATCTTTCGCAGGTCGCAAGACGTCATTAGAGAACCAGGAGAAAGACCTGAAACGCAAATCGAAGAAGGATCACAATCAAGGCCAGGCGTTGAAGAATGGAAAAGAAAAAAGATGTGGGAACGCGCTGCAGGAGCGCGAGAGCAACCAAACATTGGGAATCATGCCGCCGAACAAAGATGAAGTCCACCACCGGGACCAAAGACCAAAGAACACTCTGAATGCTACAAGTTTATGCCTTCTCGAGAAAAAGCACACAGCTCGATTTAATTCCAAGAATTCAATTTCTAAAAAGCTGAAATTGTTTTATTGTAAAACTGCTTGTAGGTCCCACTCAGATATTTTGAAACAAAGGGGAAACAAGTCAGTTGTGGACAGTTATGTCCAACTACCGGATAGACTCAAATTGAAGCCAAATAGTGGCAGGTAGTTGAAATTGTGGTTGAATGGATGAGTGAGAATTTAATGGGCATGGGTTAAGGCTGCTAGTTTCTGGAAGGCAGATCAGGACCCTTGGATGCAGTCCATCCTAGCCTCTGATTCAAAATTGTAAAAAACTATAAAAGGCAGAGGCCTTTCTTTTGTAAAGGGTTAGATAGTTAGAGATTGTTGGATAGTTAGACTCTATTGAGAGAGTTAGATTTTAGAGTTAGAATAGGTTAGATTTTAAGCAGTAGCATAGAGATGTTGCAAAAATTGTTGTAATAGGCAGCTGAAATCAATATATAAACATTGATTTGGTGTTTATTGTCTTGTTTTCATCCTGTTTGCATGGTTTCTCTCAGCATTTTAGATAGATCTTTCTATTTTGGGTGTGCAGGTATTTGATAGATTCAGACTCATACCATTGAGGACATACTGATTGTGTATCCTTTTGTATGGTTAACCTGAGCCTTTAATTGTGCTTAGTTCAATTGCAGGTGTCCGTCTGAGCTGCGCCAGAATTGGGTGCTTAGCCGTGCGTCTCCAGTTTGAAAATCTTCCAAGTCCCTTTGAAGATTGCACCGTTCCTGCAAGGTTGTGAGCTATTCTGGCCAAGCAAGAATAGGTTATGTTGAATCTGTCTACCCGCATACCCGTGTTGTTAGTTTCAGATCTCCTAACCCTTTCCTTTTGCTCTTTATTACGTAATTCGAGAATCGCAGCAGACAAGCTTGTTGCAAATCGTAAGTCCCCTTGTGCTCCCAGCAAATCACATCGACCACTGAGTAATCCCGCAATCAAGACCTGACAATCAAAACCTTGAGGTCATCCCCTTTGATCAAACAAAAAACAGCATTAGGAATTTCCTTATCTCAAGAGACAATAGGATACTCAGCGAGTACATTCTATTCTGCGTTGGCCGGATGAAGTCGCAAGTTCAGCGATTTTAGACACATCTACAGGCTTGTCAAGCCTTCCATGGCCAGGAACGCATCAAGTGTGGGTCATATGAACCAAAAGTTTGAATGTTTTCCTCATTTTGAAGGGAGTAAATCCAAAATTAGAGAAACTTGGCATTTTCGTGACTTTTGTGAGGTGCCTTTTCGACTCAGATAGCCTGAAGTCATCATTTTCCCACTGCGTCTATCCTCAAGCCTTCAAAGGCCACAAGCGTCTAGGTTTGCAATTTTGCTTTGGGGGCCGAAGTCTTCATTCAGGCCGAAACCATCTTCTAAGCCAAAAAACCAAGTCTAAATCGCCTAGGTTTGCAAAGTGGCCTTCCAGGCCGAAAATGGTTGAATCTCGCATTCTCCCCTCTTGACCCAAAAATGCGAAATAGATGAAAAGTGTTAAAACTTAAACTTTTCAAAGACCCCTTTTTACCCCGAAAATGACAAGGCGTCAACTTTAAAACTTTTCAAAATACCTTCCCAGCCCGAAAATCGCGAAAATGAGGATTAGGGTGTTCTTTATAGAGTTTGCAAAAGGCCTCTTTAGGCTGAATTTCAAAAATAGAGAATGAAGTATAGCGTTAAAACTTAAACTTTTCAAAACCCCTCTTGACCCAAAAATGGAAATTGCATGAAGTGAAAAGCGTTAAAACATAAAATTTCCAAAGGCATTCACAAGCCGAAAAATCGCTTGATAAGGTAGAGCGTTTAACATAAATTCAAGTTTGCAAAAAGGGTCTCTTGGGCCGAAATCGTGAATGACAAAGAGAGGCGAATAGCTTGAAACTTAGCAAAAGGGCCTTTTAGGCCGAAAACACCTAAAACGCGTAGAAAGGAAAAGGAACCCGAAAACCATCTTGCAAAGTCATAGTTTAAGTCGAAAATGCCAAAAGGTTAAACATTGCGCATTTTAATCATTTCGCCCGAAGTTCCAAACCAAGCTAAACCATAGGTTTTGCGTGAGACTTTCAAGCCAAAAATGGAGTAAGAGATAAGTTAAGCATCGCGCATTCAGTTGAAAATAGCCGAAAAACTCAACAAAAATCGTGCATTCAGTTGAAAATAGCCGAAAAACTCAACAAGGCTCTCAAAATCGGCTTAGAAGCCGAAATGTCAAGGCCATGAAGTTTGCAAACATGTCATTTGGGCCGAGATTAATAAAGAGGTAAGACTTAGATATTTTGAAACAAAGGCCGAAACTCACCAAGTTCACAAATCGTGCCATAAGCCAAAGTTGAAAGTCATTTAAGTAAGTCTCTGAATCGTGCAAAGAAGCCATCAAGGCCAAAAAAAAAATTCAAAGGGGAGTAAGCTCACAAAACCAACTTATAGGCCGAAATTAAACAATAGGGCAAAATCACTATTTCACCAGTAAGCCAGGAATCTTCAGTAGACTCAAATCACCCAAGCGTCATCAAGGCGAGGTTAGGATTTCATGTTTGAAGAGAAGCATTTCAAAAGATACATCTCACAAAGAGCTTCTCGAAGCCAGACGTCGTAAATAAAATTTAATGTTTGATTAGTTAAATTATTTAATTTTTCAAATTGATTTATTAAAGTGAAATCAATGGTTTACAGGTCGCAGGACGTCATCGGAAGGAACCAAGAGAAAGCCTGAAACGACAAGGCCAGGCGCTGAAAGCTGAAGAAGAAGATGCAGGAACATGCTACAGGAGCGCGAGATCTGAACCAAGCATTGGGAAGCGTGCCACTGAACAGCAATTTGAAGTCCACCACCAAGACCAAAGACCAAAGAACACTCAAAATGTAGCAATTATGCACTCTCAGAAATGCACAGCTGGATTTAATTCCAAGAATTCAATTTAAAAAATTGAAACTGTTTTATTGTAAAACTGCCTATGGGCCCCACTCAGATATTTTGAAAGAAAGGGGAAACAAGTCAGTTGTGGACAGTTATGTCCAACTACCGGATAGACTCAAATTAGTGCCAAACAGTTTTAGGCAGTTGGGATAGTGGTTGAGAGGATAACTGAAAATTGAGTGGGCATGGGTTAAGGCTGCCAGCTTCTAGAAGGCAGGTCAGAACCCTTGGATGCAGTCCATCCTAGCCTCTGATTCATATTGTAAAATCTATAAAGACAGAGGCCTTTGTTTTGTAAAAGGGTAGAGAATTTTTGGTGGTTAGACAGTTAGATTTAGAGGGTTAGATTTTAGAAATTAGAATAGGTTAGATCTTAGCAGTAGCATAGAGATGTTGCAGAAATTGTTGTAATAAACAGCTGAAATCAATATATAGACATTGATTTGGTGTTTATTGTCTTGTTTTCATCCTATTTGCATGGTTTCTTTCAGCATTTTAGATAGATCTTTTTGTTTTGGGTGTGCAAGTATCTGATAGATTCAGGCTCATATCATTGAGGATAAACTGATTGTGTATCCTTTTGTATGGTTAACCTGAGCCTTTGAATTGTGCTTAGTTCAATTGCAGGTGTCTATCTAAGTTGCACCAGAATTGGGTGCTTAGTCGTAGGTTTGCAGTCTAAAAATCTTCCAAGTCCCTTTGAAGATTGCATCGTTCCTGCAAGGTTGTGAGCTATTCTGGCCAAGCAAGGATTGGTTATGTTGAATCCATCTACCCGCATACCAGTCTTGTTAGTTTTAGATCTCCTATCCCTTCCCTTTTGATTTTATTTCGCAAGTTTGAGAATCGTAGCAGACCAGCTAGTTGCAAAATCGTACGACACCTTGTGCTCCCAGCAAAACACATCAACAACTAAGCTATCCCACAGTCAAGACCTGACAACCGAAACATTGAGGTAATCCCCATTGATCAAAATTAACACAGCGTTAGGGATTTCCTTATCTCAAGAGAGGATAGGATTCTTAGCATTTCTATTATGTGTTCGCCACATGAAGTCGTAGTTCCGCGACCTTAGACACGTCAACAATATGGCCCTTATGGGACTAGCTAGGATCAAAGAAGCTATAAATCTGTGTAAAATCTTAGATGTCTATCTTGTTGCTTCTGGCCAGTTGATCAATGACAATAAATCTTCCATTCTCTTCTTCAACACACCTGGAACTATTTAGTTGAGGATTGCTCATATCTTGAGATTCCAGGTCGGTTCTCTTCCCTTGACTTACCTAGGTATTCCTATCTCTGTTGGTAATCCTCACAGGGACTCTTGGCAGGGTATTATGGACAAATTTCGCATGAAGGTTGAACATTGGACTCATAAATGGTTATCCTTTGCTAGGCAGGTTCAACCGATCCAGTCAATGGTTCATGCTCTTCCGATTTATAGGTGTATGCTCCAAGTGGCCCCAAAGTGGTTTGTGAAGGAATTAGATTCTTTGGCAAGGCAATTCTTATGGGCAAGCAACCTGTCCTCCTATAAATGGAGTCTTGTCAAATGGGACTTGGTGTGCAGCCTAAAACAGTTGGGTGGGCTTGGCTTAAGGCAGTATGCTTTATTTGGGGAGGCTTTGGCAGCTAAATTGTACTGGAGGTGGTGTGTTGAACAATTTCGAGGTTGGGTTAGGATTTTGTCTTTCAAGTATATGCAGAGGATCCCGAAGGAGGAAATCCCAGGATATCTACTTGCTGGAAAAGGTTCTACGATTTGGAGTACTCTCAAGAAAGGGGTTGCACTGATAAAAGGACTTTTTTAGATCTGTAAGAGGGGGGAAGAGGTGCTTTTTTGGTTCGATTCTTGGGATGGCTATCCCCCCATTATTGATCAGTCTCCTAATTTAGTGAATCTTTGCCAGAGGTTCCTGGAGGCAGGGTGGTCTAGAGTGAGCGACTTTAAGTCTGTTTATAGGTGTGGGCAACTGGAGATGGTGCGGTGGAAGGTTCCTAATGAATGGTCAGTTGTTGATATGAAGGAAGACTACGCTGAGCTTCATAGCATTTTGGCTAGTAGACACTGTAATTCCATTAAGGATAGGGATAGACTTGCTTGGTCCCCGAATCCTAAGGGTGTTTTTACTGTTGCTAGTGGGTACCAGGAGTTGTTGTTCCATCCCTTGGAGGGGAGGGAAGTGCATTGGTGGAACTATGTTTGGAACAATTTCTCTTACCCGAAGTGTAACTGTTTTTCTTGGACTTTGGTTTTGAATAGATGTCTAACCTGGGACAATATTCGCAAGCGTGGGTTCCACGGGCCTTCCATCTATGTTTTGTGTGGTAATGGTGAGGAGGATTCCTCACGCCTGTTCTTCAGATGCCCTTTCTCGTTGTTGCTTTGGCATTACTGGTGGGGGGCGTGGAATAACCCCTCTATTCACGCGGATTCTTTAATGGAGTTTTGGAGCAGTTTGGGTAGGCCTCCTATTGTGTCCTCTTTTCTCCAGACTGTCTAGCACATTGGGCCCATTTTCATACTTTGGCAGATTTGGCTAGAGAGGAATAGGAAGATCTTTAGGGAAGTCAGACTGTTAGTTCAGCAAGTGTGGAATAGAATCATTGGAATGATCCAGGAGACTGTGGAAGCTAAATGTGAGGTCAATTTTCCTCTGGATAGAGTAGAGGCTGATATTGTGAGTAGTTTGTGTTTGCAAGAGATGTCTCTTGTCTCACCTTGTGTCAGGAGAGGTAGACGTGCTAAGCAGAAGGTTCAAAGGGTGGGAAGATGGTTGCCCCCTCAGGATGATTCCATTAAGATTAACACCGATGGCTCTTCTCGGGGTAATCCGGGTCCTGTTGGGATTGGGGGTGTTGGTAGGGATTGTATGGGGGATGTGGTTTTCTTCTTTTCAGTACATAAAGGGCAAGAGTATAATAATTTTATGGAGGGACTAGCAATTTTCTATGCCCTAGAGCGTGCATATGAGCTGGGGTGGCTTAAGGTTATCTGTGAATCGGATTCGCAGATTATTGTTAATCTGTTGATTGGGTAGAAGGTGAGTGGGATTAATTGGCAGCTGGCAGGGATTGTCCACTAGATTTTGCGAATTAGTGCTATGATGGAGAGGGTGTCTTTCATCCACATTCCTCGTGAATGGAATAGAGCAGCTGATTGTTTGGCTAAGTGGGCTTCGGATCATGGTGATGATTGGAAAGTTGAGGATTGGGAGCATCTTTCCTCTGATTACTGTCAGGACTTGCATAAGATCTTTGCTGAGGATATGGATAGTTATGAAGCTGGATGATTTCTAGTTGGGTTTGTTGTTCTCTTCTGGAGCCTTGTAGCTCTAGTTTTCTTATGTAATGTTGTTTTCTGATTATTAATAAAGTTTTTACCCCTTTATTCAAAAATAGTAGAAAAATGTGGGTGTATTTTCTTCATCAGAAATCAGAGGTGTTTGCTATGTTTCAAAAATTTCAAAGCATTACTTGAAAAAGAGTCTGGTAATCATATTATTACTCTTTGGTCTGACAATGGGGGAGAATTTTGTTCTTCTCCTTTCTCCCATTTCTATAAACAACATGGCATCAAGCTCCAACTTACTACACCTTACACTCCTTAGCAAAATGGTGTTGTTGAGCGAAAACACCGCATGACTAACAAAATGGCCCGGTCTATGCTTGAGCACAAGAGTGTTGTGAAGAAGTTTTGGGCTGAAGCAGTTAACACTGCAGTCTATCTTCTGAATCGGTCTCCTACTGTAGCTATGAAGAAGAAGACTTCGAAAGAGGCCTAGTCAAGTCGCAAGCCCAAAATCAGTCACTTGAAATTTTTTGGCTCCGCTACTTTTGTTTGGATCCCTAATGCTAAACGCACCAAGTTGGATGCCAAGAGCCAAAAACTCATGCTCACTAGCTACGGTGATAATCACAAATCCTATCAACTAGTTGACATCAAGACAAATCGTATCATCTTCAGTCGTGACGTGGTTTTTGATGAGGAACAAGGGCCATTTCAGCTCTCTCCAATTATGGATTCTGAGGATCAGCCTTTGAAGGCTTTAGACTTGGGTGTTCGTCTTCCATTAGGGCTACCTAATGGGACGGTTCCAGCTGTTTCAACTCCTGCACCTTCACCGCTTCCTTCTCCTGCAGGATCACCTAGACACGCAGTTGGTCCACCTGACTTTCCTCAGGATTCCTCTGATCTTCTGTTTGATGAACTTGATCCTTTTACACCTCCTGCATCTAATGTTGTAACTTCTACTCTCCAGCCTAAATGGTGGGCTAAGACAATTGCTGATCTTCATGATGATGAGCTCATCGGGGGTAGAACTTCTCGGAAGACGAGAAAGCAGTCTGATTATGTCAATTTTGCTCTCATATCCAACATTCACTGTGTATGAACCAAAAACATACAGAGGCGAAAGGGATACTTGAGTGGGAACAAGCTATGGCAACTGAGCACCAAAGCTTGCTGAAAAATAACACTTGGAATCTGTCAGATCTTCCTCTAGGGAAGAAGCCCATTCGATGCAAATGGGTTTAGAAGGCCAAATACAAGGTTGATGGTACTTTGGATAGGTACAAGGCTCATCTCGTTGCCAAAGGCTTCTCTAAGCATGAAGGAATTGATTATGAGGAGACCTTTTTCTCCGACAGCAAAGATGAGCACCATCAGATTAGTCCTAGCCATGGCAGCTCGGTGTGGCTAGAAGGTCCATCAAATGGACTTCAAGAGTAATTCCCGAATGGTGAGTTACAGGAAGAGGTCTACATGACGCAACCTCCTGGATTCAAGGTTGTAAAAAAAGAACACTAGGTAATCAAACTAGTGAAAGTACTCTATGGCCTAAAACAGGCTCCTCGAGCATGGTACATGAAAATTGATAAGTACCTCACAGATCAGGGTTTCCACAGAAGTCCTTTAGACTCAAATCTATATGTCAAAACTACTGGCGATGATATCATCATTCTGGTTATTTATGTTGATGATCTGATCATCACTGGCAGTACGACATCTTTGATTCAAGGAATCAAGCAGAACTTACGCCAGTCTTTTGACATGACCAACCTTGGGCTTCTGCACTATTGCCTAGGTGTTGAGGTTTGGCAGCAGTCTCATGGCATCTTCATCTCTCGGTCCAAATATGCCAAGGCTCTATTAGACAAGTTTTGAATGCAAGACTGCAAACCTGCATCTACACCTATGGAGAAAGGCCTGAAGTTGTCGGCCAAATCCGGTTCTCTAGTTGAGAATGAATCCGATTTCAAGCAACTAGTGGGCAGTTTAATCTATCTCACCTCCACTAGACCTGATCTGAGCTATGCAGTGAGTTGCATATCTCGCTTCATGATAGCTACTACATCAGATCATTGAGGTGCAGCGAGGTGGATCCTGCGCTATGTCAAGGGCACTTCGGACTTTGGTATCCTTTATGGACAAACCAAAGATCCCAAACTCATCGGTTTCACAGATTCGGATTGGGCAAGTTTTGTTGATGACAGAAAGTCCACATCCGAGTATGTCTTCAGTTTGGGCATCGATGATATCACTTGGACTGGTAAGAAGCAGCAGGTCATAGCTCTTTCCTCAACCAAAGTTGAATATCGAGGAACAGTCAAAGCAGCTTGTGAGGCATTTTGGCTTCGATGGATGCTTTCAGACATCCAATTGTCTCAAGTTGGTCCTACACTCCTCTTCTGTGACAATCAAGGGGTGTTGAAACTCGCTAAAAATCTAGTCTTCCATGAGCAGACCAAGCATGTTGAGCTTCAATGTCACTTCATCCGCAAGCTAGTTGAAGATGGATCTGTGGATTTGTAGTATGTTCCTACTAAGGACCAAACTGCAGATATCCTCACCAAGTCCCTACATCCGAATAAGATTGTTAGGTTCAGGGTGCAACTTGGTGTCATAGATAGATTGACCATTAAGGGAGGGTATTAGAATAATATCTTTATTCAGCTAATTTAATGGTCAATATTGTAAGATATTGTAAATATTAGAAGTTTTTAATTTAGTGTCTATTATCGGTTGTTTCTTAATAGAACATCAATCTCTTGTAATTCTATTTAATGATCATTTGATCATTCATTAATTTAATCAGTTTTTTAACAAATACTTTCGTATTAGTCTAAACACTCCAAAATCTTTATTTTCCTACTTTGTTAGCATTGCTTTTGGCCTCTTAAAAAATCACAAAAATGATGTGCACCATGGAGTTCTGTGTGGTTTCGAAGGTCTTAATTTGGGCTTGGTGACATGGGTTTTGCCCCTCAATCCCACCCTATATCACGACAAAGAGTGCACCAAGAGTGCTACCCCTTAACCCCACTAGGGGAGGTGCCCCTAGAATCTCACAAAGGGCACTACCCCTTGACCCCGCTTGCAGACCCCACCGCACGCATTTGATTTTCCAAGCACAATCCAAGTTTGAGTTTATAAAGTACAAGTCATTGTCTACACTACCGTTATCAATCCTCCCTCATCTTACATGATGTTTACTTGTTGTTTGGAAGACAATTTTTTCTTTGGGGGGATGATATAGTTAGCATACAATGTCTATTGTTATGCTCAATAATATTGGTTATCTGACTATGTATTAATTGTTTGTAAAAGTGTTTGTCAGCATCAAGTAGTTATAAGCATTGGTTGGTTGACGGTTGTGTTCCTCTTGGAAACCATTTGTTCCTTTTAATATATTGTGTATCATTAAGGGAAGTATTATGACCTAGTTGGATCGACTCCAATCTTTGGCTGATCATCTCTGGTCTTCTTCTTAATCTCTTGTGTGAATAAAGACATATTTTACTCATGTATCTAGTAAGCATTGTCATCTTTATTATCAATTCATCTATTTAATTTATCAGATTTAGCAGTAAACAGTTCAAAAAATGAAAAGCATACTTATCATAATCTCAAGACTAAATCCAATTTTCACTCGTACTTTTAGGTAGATACCTAAGGGGAGTCTTATTGATAGATCAAATTCTACTAAAATGTTTCAAATGATAAACCAATAAATTTACCTATAGCACCTCCTATAATTTTCAGAGTTGTAGGCAGCCAAAAATAAAGGGCTAAATTATGCAACCTCACCCAAATACAAAAAAACATAAAAGATTTTGTAAGAGGATTGAAACTTGGGGAGTATGGCTTCAAGAAGAGAGTTGTTATTTCCCAATGACCAAGCACCCATCTCTAGAATCTTCTTCTTGCCTTCTAATTATTCACAAGCAACCACAAAGAAGCCCTATGAACATTGGGAAATCACCACCAAGTCATCCAGAAAAGGTTTCCAGTTCTACACTAACCATGAATTCAAATATGAAAACTAATACCATATTGAGCAGGTTGTACCTATTAAATGTCATTTCTTTGTAGCAATCCATCTCATCTGACATCTCTTCTCCAAACTCCAGCATAAGCATTTCTACAAACTTAATTTTAAGATAACTTTTTTTTTACTTTTCATTTCCTGAAGGTAATTGCAATACCTCAGTTGTATCAGACAACATTTCATTTCCCAACCACATCCACATATGAACAACCATTCCAAGCTTTCGGTTGAGATATTCTCACGTGCCTTCCCATCCACTTTAGTTTGTGCAGCAATTTCTCTTTAATTTCTTCTGGATGGAAAGCCAGTCCTCAACATGCAATATCACTCTTCCAGCTGCATCCTGAGCCAGATCCATCTGTGTCTCCTTTGCATTCAAACTAGGGTCCCCTTTCATCACAGCCATCATTCAATTCATTTAGTTTTTCTTTATATCTAAACAATGGATCTGATGGCAAGTATGAACCAAATACAAGTTTTGTATAAATAACGTGTTCATCATGTGCAATATAGAAAGGTCAGATGTAGTTCTACTCAGTTATTATACAAGAGATTTGGGAAAATTTGCAGAAAACAAATCGCCAAACCACTAAAAAGACAGAACATTAACATTAATAAATAAATTATTAAATTGATATCATAGGATAATTTGGCAAATATGATTATTGACATATCCATTTAGAAACATATTTTCAAAGATAAGGCCAATCAAAACACCTAAGAGGAAGACAATTTTCTCTAAATTGAAACTCAAACAAACAAGAAATTTGCATACAAGTTAAAACTCTGTGACTACTTACAAGTATTCTAGTGAAGATAGTTGCTGAATATCTGAAGGAATTGGCCCTGACAAACGGGTGTTATCAAGCCTCCTACAAAAGATGGAAATTGGAACCATTTAGCATGCAGGGTGTGCTAGCATATCTCACTTTTTTCAAACATAGTAAGTTTTATTCTTGTCATAAACTATTCTATCCTATCCACTTAGTTAAAAAAAAGGGTTTCTCAGTAGCACGGCATTTTTTATCTTTGATAAACAGTAAGATACTTTTTAAAACACTTACAAACAATTTTTAAAAAAAGATGTATCAAAAAAGGAAACTGATAATATCCTCTACCAGCGGTGCTTTTCAAGTTAGGAACAGTCATCCTTCCTTAAGGGATTAATGGCATGAAAAATGACAAATAATTGCTTGACTGAGAAGAACAGGTATTGCATTTGATTGACTTGAGGTGAAGTCATATATAATGAAGTATTTCAATTTTGCTTCTACTGGACAGGATCTTAGTTTGTTGGCAGTTCTTAAGTTGTTGTAGATCTCTTGCAACAATTTATCCACTTTCTACAATCATCCATTGCTTTACCTTATTGTTATATGTAGGCATCCCTTGCAAAAAAATTGTCCACTCTCCATGATCATCCATTGCTTCACCTTATTGTGTTATGTAGGCATCTTTCTCCATTTTAATGGAGTACCTTTGATGCATTTCTATGTTAGGAAGAATTAGTTTACGAAATATATGGAAGACTAGACCATTTAGAATTCACATATTTGCTGCATATTTCAGTTTTATCGTTGGATAAACATAGGTAACTCTTGGTTCACTATTTAGGTATTTATGAAACATTAATCTATAATTCTCAAAATACAACTATTGGTAGTATATCTCAAACATTAAGAGATAAACATGTTGACGATGATTAGAATGCCTAACATCAACCTACAAACAAGGAACAATTTATAAAAAAATGAAATAAATTTGAGAAGGCTTACAATAATAGTAAACAGAAACTTCTGCCTCCATTACTTTCAACACTTACAAATCTAGAAATATCTGAGACATAAAGCACATAAATTTAATAGCATGCGATCTTGATAAATCTTGTTCATTTTTGGCCTTTTTGAATCACTGGTATCTGTCAATGTTCAGACAGAATATTGAAAAGTAATAGAGTCAAAAAGAGTATTTTTCTGGCCCTATTATTATATTACCGACATCTTCTAACAGCCTTTATCCATTATCTACAGTTGTGGAAGAAAAGAAATACAAAAAATGGTAATCTACAAAACTAAATAATTGTAACTAAACAACAAGTGCTATTGCATTACCTAAAACACGTATGCAACCAATTGCAGCTAAGACTCGTAAAATATTTTTTTTTCTGAGAACAAAAATGCAGTTCAAACATCACTGACACACTTTTCCAATAGGACAGCAACAATTGCAAAATTATATTTAATAAAATGTGTTTGAAAAAGCTAAAATGCTCATATGCTATCCTTGTAGATTAAAATATCAACGTGAAAACAGAGGAAAGTTCTAAGAAAACTTAACACAAACCCATGATAAAATTATATACTCGCTCTATCCAGTTTATCATTGGATAGAAAAAGATACACCTATTCTAGCATTTCCCGATTTAATTTTAGTTCATTACTGAAATTAACTATTGTATATCGATAACTAGCGGCTAAGTGTCCTTACAAAGCAAAAATATAGTTTCCAAGCATTTAAAACTTACAAAACTACCAGTTTTCTCAGCTTCAAGATAACCTGTGGAAATCCCCCTGTTAATAAATTGTATCGGAAACTCCTGCAATATTGGAAAAAATATTACAACAATTAACCAGTTTGTCAGGACAACAAAATAATAAACATACCAGCAAACAATTTGATTCTTCTGCCATTTTCATAAGTTACAACACTAACAGGTAAAGATATTAAGTTAAATGTTTTTATATGTCAATGTATTTGATCACCTGCATAGACAAGCAAGCAATTTGTTTAAGAAGTTATAGTCTCATTACTTCATGCATTACTAATTATTGATACAAGCAAGCAACTCCATCAATGGAAACAAGGTAGAATGGTTTAAACCAGCTCAAGAAATGAGATAAGGAGCTCTCCTAAGCCCATACCTTAGGATCCCCATACCAGAAAATCTTTTGTGACTTTTAAAAAAGGACAAAAGAGGAAGTACAACTTTAGGGCTTCCGGCCACTTGTAATGTTCCCTACTAAGTTTAGGCCTATTTTAACCATAATTATTCCATCCCAATATACTTAAGACATAGAGCAAATTGATTGAGACAAAACTATCTTAACATGAATCCAATCAGTGATATTCCACAGTTCAATCAGTAAATTGTTCATTCAAATTACTATTATATATTTATTATATATATATATTTTTTCAGATAGTATTATTATATATATTTTACTGCAGAACAGTTCTTATAAAATATTATAATCATTATATTATTTTCTATAAATATATTGTTATTAAGTTCTGCATCTTCATATATTAAGCACATCACCATACATACCACCAAGAACAAGGATGTTTTACTACTTCTAAGCCTTCTAACTGTTCCCCCTTGGAAACAACTCAATTCTATCTTCTTAAATACTCACAGTAGTAGCAAAACGAATAATATATACATATTCTCTTTAATGTTTATTTATGAATTCTTTCTGATTTTACAATCTAATATAGTTGTGTGAATAATAATAATAATATGTAATGGTATATTAATAATCTGTTTATTATTTTATGAGTCTGATTATTTAATAATAAAGGGGTTATATCTTTAATTTGAATTAACAATAAATTACATATATATATATGTGTGTGTGTGTGTGTGTGTGTGTGTGTGTGTGTGTGTGTGTCCTAGGTAATGGATTTTGCTTTGAAAGAAGGTACATTTGGACAATTTACCATAGAGCTTATGTTCCCTTAATCTCTGCAACACTAGCCTCAAGTGCTTCGCATGCTCCTCTATGGATTTTGAGTAGATAAGGATATCTAATTTGTTCACCTAATTTGTGAAGTCTTCTTTCGAAGACAAATTTGCAGCTGAGAGTGGAGGATAAGTCAGTCCTTCATATTGTGCTTATCAAGTTTTGTTTCATATCTATGGTAGATGGGGCTCATGGAATTATCAGATTTTCAGATTAAGGGCACATAGTATATCAATTTTGATTGGAGCAGTGAGGTGATTTTATTGGAGAACATTTTGAAGAGGATTTGTGAGTTTGCTGTTGTAAGTTGTAGGTCTGAAGACAAATTCGTATTTTACATCCTTACCCACGATTTGGGTCAGACACCATTAAGTCATCAAACCTTTCCACTAAGGCCAGCAATATCATTGTAGGAGTTAGGCAATGCTGTTGGAAACAGTTTGAAGGTGTTTGTAGAGGGGTTAAGTGCCATATCAGTCTGAAATTAAAATCGTGCCAGCCAGCCCAAACCCTCGATTTTGCCTCTATACCTTATTTGAGCATTAAAAGATTACCTTGAAGGACAGTGCTGGCATCGGGGGTTTAGGGCGATCCTTTGGAGGCAAATTTGAAGGTTGTTGGAGAAGGTATCAGTGACAAACAAGGTCTGATGATAAATTTGTATCAGACCTCCATACCCAGCAAATTGGTTCATAACTTTACATCTTGGCATAAAAATTCTTCAAAGGAGATAGCAACACACTTGAGGGTTGAAGACGAACTTTTTAGGAGGGAAGTGTTATCACTTGAACCTGCACCCCTGTTTGCTAAGCTATCAACTCAACAGGCTTGTGACACATGGGAACCCTCCTAGGCCTGTGGGTCGCCTAAAACTTGGAGTGAACCTCCAGAGAAAGCTGGTTCTTAACAAATTCTTCACCTAAACTAACAATTTCTTCAGGGAAAAGACTAAGGAAGAGAAACATGTAAAACTGAAATCTAAACCTAAGGTGATTGCACCAGATGATATGTTGAAATTCAACTAAGCAAAAGATACACAGTATAACAGTGATAATAAAGCTCTTTTACACTAACCAACAACCCATAATCTTTGCATCAATACTTCATAAGAAGGCTGGATAATCACAGTCCTAAGAGAAAAAAACTCCTTTCACAACCTAAGACTAATAATTACTGAAAAAAACACAGCTTATGACCTGCAAGAACATATGTATTTCTGTATAAGGCATCCACAGAAAGTGCAATTTTAAGGGGGGCAAAAGCCAAGCACAAAAAACTGACTAACACTAAAGACACAATAACAGAAAAAATGAGAAGTAGAGAGGTAAGCCAAGCTATTATCCCTGCCAAAAAGGTATCAACAAGCTTTATAATTCCTGAAAATGTGTTACAAAAACATTCCTTCTTGCAAAGAGAACTCAGAAATTACAGTCTGCTAAAAGATGAATGAAGAAGAACCCCTGAAAAAAGATAGACCTGCAGTATATATGCTTTTACAAAAGGTAGTCAAAAGGACTCCACCTTATCCTTTTTTGGGTCGAGCAGACTCAAAAAGCCTATTTTTTGGGGGTCTAAACATGTCTAGAAGGGGATGGGTTTGATCCAAAAGTCAAGCCTCATCAACCCTTACCATAAAAGCTCTTAATTATGCATTTATGACCCCTTAAAATATCTCTAAAAAGGCCTGCAAGCCTTATTAATGCAAAAATATCCTCTTGACTTCTAATAAATGCAATAAATATCTAATAAAGTGATATTTCTTTTATTAACACTTTATCAAATATTCACCTGTTCATTTGTATAATAAAGTCAAGACATAAAAATATTTAAAAAGTGATAAATTAATTTCACTTTAATAAACATTTCTATCATATTTTTACATTTAAAGTCAAATCTTCTAAATCTAAATAATCAAGTTATTTAATAAAGTGACAAAAATAATTAAATCACTTTAATAAATAATTTTATTATTTAGATAAAAAAAAACCTATGAAAAATATTTAATAAGTGATTTACTTATTTTTGTCACCTTATTAAATAATTTCACATGCTAACCTTTTTATTAAGTGATAAAAAAAATATATCACTTAATAAGTCTTTCTTACATCATAAAAAAAAACCTCTCAAGGCACACCATCATTTCATGGGGAAATAGATGAGAGAACAGAAAAAAGAATGAAAATGAAAGGCAAAAAAAATGACTAAGTCATCGATAGATATTTTTAGGGGAAATATAACCCTAAAACTCTTCATTTCACTCCTCATTTTGCATTCAATATTTTCATCTTCGTGGAAGCTTCACTTGGAAGCTCTGCTGGGCGCCACTAGAGTTTGGACTGGGCATGAAAGGAGGAAAATTGGTCATTTGTTGTGTGTTGGGCGTGATTCTGAGTGCTGGGCGCCATGGGGCTTTTGCAGCCTGATCTCTTTTCTTTGGCATTTTCCGATTCTGGGCGCATAGGGCTGAACGTGGACTAATTCCTGCATACTCTCACATATTCTGAGGGCTTTTTCGGAATTCTAGAAACGATCTTCTGATTTTCAGGTGCATTTCTCAGGCACTTCACTTTTCGATTTTTTTTTGTTGTAGCGTGATCCATAGTTGAAAAACTCGAACTCATCACGGACTCGGCAAACCAAAAATTTGGACTCGGACTCGGACTCGTGAAAAACTCGGCAAGGACTCGGCAAAAAAAAAAACCATAGTTTTACAAAAAAACATAAAGAAATTAATGCATTTAGAGAACATGAGAGCCATAATTGAAACATTACACATGTCACATACTCATAGTTTCAAACTTTCAACTCTAAAATGTATAATACCAAGATTTCTTCAATGCTAATTATGCTTTTATATGGAGCCTAATCAGACTCGGAGGTTAAATTTTCCCTACTTCCATCGGCGCAATTTCCCCTTATATTTTTCGACGGGGGTTTGGGGGCAACGCCCCCAAGTTGGGGTCAAGGGGCATCGCCGAAGGATCCTGAAATTTGACTAAGTCTGGAAAATTGAAGAATCCTCCAAAAACTAAATTTTGCATTATAACTCCTGGAGGTCCAAAACCACTCTCAAACATCCTGACAGTATATATGGAATATAACTTAAAGTCTGGAATGTCATCCTGATCTTCAAATGCCCTGAAATTTGGCTAAGTCTGGAATGTCTTCCTGATCCTGAAATCTGACTAAGTCTGGAAAATTGAAGAATCCTCCAAAAACTAGATTTTGCATTATAACTCCTGGAGGTCCGAAACCACTCTCAAACATCCTGACAGTATATATGGAATATAACTTAAAGTATAAGAAAGAAGAACTTATACTTAAATGTTATATTCCATATATGAATCTTGACTGAGAGACCAAATTTTTTCACATGTTAAACTCAATTTTAAAGCTTGCATGACTTTTTTTCTGGGTCGCACGAGTCCATGCAAAAGACTCGCGAGACTTTCAAATGGACTCGCCTCGTGGCTCCCATGGACTCGCGAGTCCGTGGCGAGTCCACGAGTTTTAAAACTATGGCGTGATCTTTCCTCTTTGGCATGATTTTCCGATTCTGGGCGGATTCCTGTTCTGATCTTTTCTGTTGGTTCTGGGTGCATATTTCCTACCGAAAATAATGGCTTTATCAGATTTTCTTAAAAAATACTGAATGAAAAAATGTGAAAACAATGCTGCTGTGTGCTAGCCATTAATGGCTGCTTCAGGCAACTTTCCCTCTGTTTTTAGCAATTCGATCTTTTCTTTGTTGAACACTTCTAAGGACTGAAAATGGTGAAAAAAAACATTACAAACCCTCCCCTTGTTTTTCGAAATTTGGTCTATACCTGAAACTGTTTACAAAAAAAATATATATCTTCTGAAAACTGGGCGGATTTCTGGGGATACTTCACATATTCCTCTAAATCAGTTGCCTCGGGTTTGCTTCATCACTATATTACAAACAAAAATCGATCTCTGCATTCTGAAAATTGACTGTCATTAGTCTGTTCTCTATTGGACTGCTGCTCTGCTTTGAATCTACTCTTAGATCACTGTGACTGAGTGATTAGTGGACTATCTCATGCATTTATGTGCCACACGAACTCTAGCTTAATTGAAAATGAAAAAAGAAGATGTAATCCAAAAGATTTCACCTAGGTTTTTTTAATCGAAAATTTGCATCTTGCATTTCAATATGACTGTCTGTATGTTCACTATTTGTTAACAAATACCCCTCCATTTCTCATATGACTGTGATAAAAATGGGTCTTCGCTGCTGTATACCCTTGCTTGAATATAACAGCAACTTGCTCATTTACTGTTCTTCTGCATTCTGAAGTCTTTAACATGAGATTAGAAAAGTGTACACCTCCTTGTGATGCTTGTCATGCTTTCATGATAGCCATAATGTTATGTGATGGCTGAGATGTTCCTTTCTGTTACTTATATTGCAAGGCATTCTTTTCACGATTGTAAATTGACTGTGACTATGCACTTGTGGTTTATAAAAAAAATCTGACCTTGCGCATTGTGGTATTTGTCAGACTTCTGACAATATAATCTCCACTATGTTTTACTGAAATATTAATTCCTTTGACGGCATGACAACACTCCTCATGCGTGAAAGCATTGTCATCATGTTGTGCTACACTACTCTGCTCTATTCACTGCATAATGGAGATTACTCTGACATGTATACATCCTTGCATACATCCTCTAAGACACGTGACATGTGGCGTGAATGATTGCTGTCCATACTGATTTTGATTCTTGTCTGTATCATTTTCTGAAATATGATTGCATGCCTTTGAAAATTGATCACCGTGATTGTATCTTTGATTATATGCATCCCTTCTATAACTGTGTTTAATGGTATCTTGCATTGCGTTAGAAATTATCTTCGTTATGATTCTGAAAATGCACTGTGTTCTTTACTATTTGCTGCCCACTGAGTCTGAAAAACTGAATGTTGCATTTTCTATACTTAGTGTACAGCTTTATGTATGCACTGCATATCTCATTAACATGCACAAATACCTTGTCCACGTCCTTTAGAAAGGGCAGCCTTATCATGCTTATTGGCTGATCATGCGATCGCATACTTGCGTTTTGCTACTCTTTCTCTATCATCAGTTCTGATATAACTTAATTGTATGAGACCTCGCTATTGTGGTTCATATGAGCTAGGCTCAACCCTTGTGGGAGCCTCATTTACCCCCACTCATTTGTGAAGCTTATGACCAGCTAGCTGTTCTTTTCCTAATCCTGCACATGAAGCAAACATGTTAGCAATAATATGCATATGTATGATGATTTCTCTTGATTCTGATATTTTCTTTTCTGAGATCCCTCTGTGACGCTAGTTATATGCATCTGATGCATGTAGGGATTATATATATATGCATGCATTAGTACACATGTTAGGAATGTAGTCAGCCATTGCTTAGAACGAAATGTTCTAACGCATTGCATATTTTAACTCTTTTGCAGATACCAGAAGGAAAGCAAATACAGACCAGGGTGAAGCAGCAAGACAAAAGCAACATCGAGTCTACTCCAACCGTTCCAGTCATTCAGGCAATGACTGGTTCCATTCTCAACATGCTCTCTTCATTTTTTTGTACTTATGTATACATGTCTGTGTATTTCCTTTCTGCACCTGATGCGTGTAGCTAGTCTTACGGCTCTTTGTGTGGGACGCATGTTTGAATATTAATAAAAATACTTCTCCTTTTGATGAGATGTCTCTCTCTCTCTTGCTATTACAAACTAGAAGTATTTAAAAATACCATCTTTAGTTCATTCCTTAGTGCAGTTGGAACACCAAAATAGCAGAATGTCATAACCCCTCTTTGGACATTGGATTAAATAAATACGATAATTAAAACATTTATTAATTAACATTTAATAATTTTGGGAAATCGTCTCATTTATGAGACTTCACGATTTTCCTCTAATATATAATTATTAATGTTTATTATTATTTGTTATGATTATTAATTATTATTATTGTTATATATGATTATTATTTATTATTATTTATATAGTAACTATCAAACAATTATAATGCAATAAGTGTTGGAATAGATTGAGAACCCATTAGCAAAATCGAAAATATCTCTTGAAACCAAACTTTAATGTTTACTGTGATGAGAACAGGTAAACACGGGAATCATTATAAATATCGATAAATCAATTATCGAAAGTGTTGACTATTAATTTTGTCATATCCCCTCCTTGATCGTTATATATATATCCAAAATGAACCAACTATTATTATATTAATTACCAACAAATAATTATTTATTTATTAAATATTATTATTTAATTAATATTAATTAATAATAATATTCTTGGAATATTAAAATTAATAATAATATAAATTTTACAATTATTGATACTATCAAGAAGTAAACAACGGCTGAAGAGGCCCTTAAAAATATATATAGGCATAAATCTTATAGATCGCCATTGGTAAACCAATTGGTCAACAACTGCAAGGGATAGCCAACATGCTATTAATCAATATCACAAAACCAATCGATAACACATGAAGAACACGACATTGACCAAACATTGGGCGATAACAATGATTATGTTATTAATGATTAGAATTATGAATGAATTGTGAGGGGTCACAATTGTATATCAGCGATTATCCTCATATCGACAAACAACATCCAACCAAGGGATGAGTATAGAGGAAGCAAGAATGATTAGGATAAATTCCTAAGTGTTATTAAGTGGAGGTTAATGTTACATATGGAGAGTCAATAGTGAAGCATTGAATAAGGGTTAGTCTTCCCATGAAGACGTTCATGAGCATCAATGTTAATAACGCTAGTATCGGAACTATACAAACCAGAAGAAAATAATATCTAAGACATAACAATTACCTTGAAGAGACGAGTTATCATATGCGATATAGATCAAAAGGAGTAAGGATATCATGAAGGATAATATTACATTATAGATAAATTGAAGCCAAGCATCAATGACTTGTAATAATGACACCGATCACATTATCATAAGCAAGTCAAAATAATACACTAATTGATATCTACTAGAAGACACAAGAATCGGGGTGGCTAAAGGCAGCGACTATAATCACAAGCAACCACTACCAAGTTAGATTGAATAAGATAACCTATGCGCCTATCATAAGATTAAGATTGGTTAAAGGCAATTGATAACCAAATTAGTAATGAAGTGGTGCGTTAACATAAGACATGTCTCTTGGCAGCATAACTTATCAGTCCCACGAAGATATAAGAAATCATTCACAATCATCCCAGGAGGCATCGGGGGGGAACCTTATTAGTCAGACGTAGTAATGGAAATAGGGAAAAAGCTCAGATAAGGAGATGTACGGCAGAGAATAGGAGGGAGGATTGGATCAGATCAAAACTATTATTAAATTACAGGTGGAACATCCTTGTTCCTAATGGTATGCATGGTGATGTGCTTAATTTGTATGCTTGGTATATGAAACCCGATAATGTCTTAATGAAGAATTTCAATAATAGTATTAACAAAGTCTGAAAATATGTATTATAGTAATATATAATTTCATGACAGTGGCAGACTAGATCTGACATGCGTCAGATCTGTCTGCCATTACAGCCACTAAATATACTCATAACTAATAATGTACTAAGCACTAGTAGTATTAATAATAGGTTATTAGCAAATATATAAATAATTGATAATATTGTTTAACTTATTTATTTATTGATTTATATGATTAAATCAGAATAAGAATCATAAATTATTGTAAATAAAAAAAAGAGTTCATAAGATAATAAACAGTAAGAAGAATATGTTTATATTTAATTCTTGTTAATACTGTCAGTGTTTAAGAAGTTAAGTCCCAAGATAGGGTGAGAATCAGCAACCTATAAATCTTGAGGGAACCTATTTGATTGGTATCCAAGCTCGTTAATAACAAAGACAATCCTCTTTGTCTTCAAAGCTAAAGCAGTGATAAAAATTGACATTCACATTTAGCATTATGAATGATTACACTAACTACCTAGTATAGTGAATGAACAATTTAATAATTGATAAATCAATTGAACTATGGAATACCAGTGATTTGATTCATGTCAAGATGGAATTATTATTTTATCAATCTAGTTAGGTCATAAGCTTGTTGAGATGGGTTAATTATGGTTAAAATAGGCCAATTCCTAGTAGGGGACATTACACAGAAGTAGTACACACTTGTTTCATTTTGTAAAAACAAGCATATCTTTACCTATTTTTCAGCTAGAAGCGAAAAATAGGTAACAGGAAGATTGATGGTTAACTGCTGATCATCATTAATATCAGACCACCTTTATTGCTGCAGGGGCGATTTTGGAATTAGGTTGATTTGCCAACTTGGAGGCATCAAAATACTCAATATTGCTTTCTCTTTCACACATCAACTTGGGCAATTTACTTCAGGTTCTCTTTTGACATTGTTTCAATAAGTTTTCAATGTTATATGAGTGAGTTTTTGCTGCCATTAATACTCAGTAAATTCTGAGTTATGCTTCAATTGTAAGCTAAGTTTTGGGCCATTGTTTTGATATTGTAATCAGTCAATTATCTATAATTAAAGGTTGGAATAAGGTTGCATTTATTCCTTATGTTGTGGCTTCAATCTCTTTGATGCATACCAACTGTTTGATAAAATGACAGTCATCTGTTGATGCACATTCTTACTATTTCAGTCATGTATATGCATTGGAAGGGTCAAATAGAAGTTGTTCATGTATTGTGCTTCTAGTTCAAACACTATTGAGGTAATTTTGCAATCTTTATTGGTGCTGTGGTGTCAATAACATGCATTGTATCAGACTGAAACTCAAACCAGCAGATTGTGACTTGTAAGTAAAGTATTAGACTATTCCTTGCGTCAAAAACAACCATTTCTACACCTATATGTGCAGGGGATATTACACAGCATATTATCCATCCATCCTACCATCCCAAATCATCAATAGCCACTAGAAGTGCTGGAAAAATCAATTTATTGATATTTCAAATTGTGAAATAAATTTATTTCTAGTTTTGAAATTTTAAACAGCAGATAAGATCATGAATACTTACAAATTATGAAGATTTGTCAAGTTAGCTATTTCAGTTGGAATATTTCCTTCTATAGAGTTACTTGTCAGATTTAAGGAATTTAAGTAGGAAAGTAACCCAATTTGTGCAGGCAGTTTACCATGAAGGTTCTTTTCCGAGAGATTTCTGCAGAACAATTCAATCATGGTAAGAAAGAGTATGGATAAGAATTCATCAAATGACACTGACAGCCAAAAACAACTTGTGATATAATATTCTTCAACAACACCCTATGTTATGTAGGGTATATATAAGGCAACCTTATTTATATTGAATAGAGAAAGAGCTGCAAAACGTGGAAAACCCTATTTTAGAGTATCATGTTGACTTCATTTGACCGGCAACAATGTCAAGGGAAGTCATCAATACTCTCTACTTACTGATTTGTAAGCACAAGACAAACGTATCAAATTCAAATGTCACAACTGAAAGAGAATCAGTTTCCTTTAGAGAGGCTTGTTTTAAATTTGGAAAAAATGGAAATATTATTCTGCAGCATCGCTATTACATAAACATCTTACATGTTAATATAATGTAACTTTTATATTCGACATTAATATATGGAAATTTATAAGACAATCAAAATGAATTGAAAGATGATTAAGGGTGAATATTCTGGAAAGAAAAGAAAACTTTTGGGCTATTTTTCAGTAACCTTTAATCGTTCGTTAATGAGAATGTGATAATTAAATACATCAACAACCAGAAAAAACACTTACTAATATTTTGATGTCTGGGATTTGAACTGTCTTTTATGAGTTGGTTTTATTGCACATATATCAATCTTCAGATTTGTTACTTCAGTTTAAATTTACTAATTCAAGTGTTAACTTCCAACTTTCATTCTCATGAGATCAACATGCAAATGTGATGTAATGATTAACTGTATTCAAATTTTTGTTAGGTTTGAATTATTAGTTAATGTCAAATGATGAAATAGAGAAATTAGAAGTAGAATTAGTTGTATTTAGATTTTAATATATTTGACCAAAAATAATGCATGATGATTCTTCTGCATTGAATTAATCATTTAGCTTTTCATTGTTCAATAATTAAAAAAAAAGCAAAGTTTCCATTTCTTTGTTTTCCTGCTTTATTTTATTTTGTTCGAGTCTAGGGCCCCCCTTTTTAAGCCTAGTTTATTGATATTGTAACTGTTGTACATTCCAGTCCTTTTTACCTATTCTTGGTCATTCATGGACATTAATAATATTTCTTTCTTTCTAAGATTTTAAACATTCTGGTAATGTGTCTCCACATCCTACTGTCATGGGAGCTTCGTGTAACACTATAATATTTTTATTTTAGAGTAAAAGAAAATTAGAAGATACAAATTGATAATAGATGTTGATAAGATGAACTCACAAGTCAACTACATGATTATCGGAGCAATTCACACCTTCCCAACCTTGGCAGGGATTATTCCCTATCCAGTTTACTTCTGCATGAAGCATTTCTTTTATTGTTTGGAGTGCATCCCCTGGCAGAAGAAAAAATATTTAATATGCAGTATCAAATAAATGAATTACTAAAATACATCTCATCAGGTCAACTTGAGTAACTTGCAATATCAAACTTGCCCTCAGAATTTGTAATTCTTTAGACTAGTTAAAGTTTAGAAAAACTGGGCTGTTGAAGCAATTTACATCAAAAAATGGCTGAGCAGCACTTTTACAGTTGTCCGTTTTAGTAGAAATTTCTGGGAAAAGATGTGAGTCAATTACTTCTGAATCATTGCAAGTGACAGTGATGTCTAATCGATCCATTTCTATTTAAAAACAAAGATGCAGATCTTTGGACTCAAATCACACTCAAGAATCAACGAGATGTACTAATAATAACTTCAAGGAAAATAAATAAATTGTGACAGTAGATAGCCTTATAATAACCCAAATTGAAAATAAATAAATTTTGACAGCGAAAGGATACATATAAGATATTAGAATGCAATAATTTCAATAATTAACAGTAACTTAATCTAAGTAACAGTAGATAGCATAAGAATGAAAAAAATGAAAAAAAAATATTGTGAAAGTCAATGGATACATATTTGAACACAAGGATTTAAATAATCCAGACTAAGTTAAATTAAGTAAAGAATTAATTCAGACCTTCAGGAGTAGCTTGGATGAGATTGGAATTGACATAAATTGAAAATAGTGCTATCAATATAACAAAGCACCTTTTTCTGTTAACCTGCTGCATCAAGTAGTATTATTGAGTTAGATTGTACGCTCCGCATGAAACCAAAAAAATGATAATTTTGCATTTAGCCATATGCTACGAAAGAAGAAATATGATTTGCACTCGTATGTTTTAAAAATGTATAAGTTTACATTTAGCTATATGCTAGGAAAGAAGAAATATGATTTGTACTCAAATGTTTTAAAAAATGTCACAATTTCTAAATATCACAGTCTCAATATGGTAACCAAAGAAACAGTGAAAGCAATATATACTCAATAATATGTGGAACCAGCCTAGAAGAAATATGGTATTTATTGTCTATACTTTTTTAAAACCTCCTTAAGCACAAGTTTAATTGTGGATCTTCATTTGAATTGCACCAGTCTTGGGTATTTGATGAATGTCTACAATATGAAAATCCTTCGTTATCCTTTGGAGATTGCATCAGTTTTTGTGTAGTTGTTCTTGTATGGCGAAGCAAAGCATGGTTATGGAATCCGTCTATGAAAGCATCATCCTTTATTATTATTGTTTTTAGGATTAGATTAGATCTCTCAACCCTTTATCACTTTTGTCCTTTATTTTTTCAAGTCAATCAGTTAGTTCCACATTCCAGTGGTGTTCATAAACGTAAGTCCCCTTGTGATTCCAGCAATATCACATCATACATCACTAAGTCTATACTGAGCATTAAGTCGATTGTTTGCATTGTAAACCTTGGATTTGTCTCACTTGATCATATTATTTAGCATGTGAGGTTTCTTTGTTCAAGAGGGGATAATACTTAAATTTTATTTTGTGTTTGAGGTGTCCTAAAAAACACATCAACAGAATTGGCGCTAGAAGGAGGTCCCGAACACGAGCACTTGAACATACGAACAATTGAACTTGTGAACAATAAAGCTTATCAATTCAGTGGAGAATCAGTGGAGACTCATCATACGCTCAACAAAATTATCACAAGAGGGAAGGTGAGAACGCTAGATCAACAACTGGACTTGCACAAGAAGGGAAGCAGTTCATGTTCAAATCAACCTTAGTTAGACTGGAACCAATAGGAGATTCCAAGCTACATTTGAGATTTGCTAGATCTCTCTTATTTCAAAAAGTCTAAAAAAAGTAGAAAAGTTGGAAAATCCAAAAAAAGTGAAATTTTTTAAAAGCCAAAAAAAATTTTTAAAAATCAGAAAATCAAAAAAGGATTTCTCAATGGAGGCATAGCAATTCCAAGATGGGCAACAAGTTGATATTCTTTAATTTTGGTGGACTTTGAATACACAGCTACACCCATGTAGTTTATTTGAATTTGCAATGACAAGAAAGTGTAGAATCCAGAAGACAACTGAACATGACGAGTTACACTGCTTGACATTTTTGTCAAGAGTGGAGTCAACACTACAAGGAAAAATATTTTTGGGGGATATAGCTAAAGCCCAAGATGTTTGTAGAACCCAGTGTTACAAGACTCGAACTTGGCTCAGACTCGGAAAGCTCATTTTTTACTCGGACTCAGACTCAGTGCCCGGACTCGGCAAAAACTTGGCCAAGACTCCGCAAATTGAAAAACCCAAGAAATTCAATTAATTTTAAGGATTTAAAACTTTGTAATGTCCCGCCCCCAAACTAAGATTAGTTCCCATAAGCATTACCCACTGAGATCATTCAACTTCGAGAGATTCCCCATGGAGACAAAGTTCATGAAGACATGATGGAAATCGTCTTATTCCATAAGGCTTCACAAGAATCCAAGCAAAACATGGAAAATAAGATACAATAATGAAAACAAGAAATTGGAGATGATATCCACATTCTTGTAATCAAGGAGTAAAGGCATTAAGAGCATACAACAAACTGAAGCTATGATCATGATACATAAAGATCTCTTATCCACCGTTCATGTATGCATCCATATCGGCTGTCATACGAAGGAAAGATAATGAGTAAAATAGACTGATGATTGTTATCATTGTGTGATGGTCCCAACGAAGATGGTCAAGGGATTCGATAAGGGTCAGTAAGTGGATCTATATTATCGCAATATGATTATGATCGAGTATTCATTCGATATTCCATATCAAAGGATAGGGCAAAACATCGATACTATGTCTGCAGTGACATTCAATCAGCGATCAGCACCACTATTAGTCAGCAATAATCAAGAAGACATTGACATTGATAATATATTAAGAAAATCCGATCAAATGAGATTAAGACATCCTTATCAGACAAGTATTGGTTAAGACATTTAAATCAGCAATTAATAACTAATATTCGTATTAGGGTGCAAGTAGACAATAACAATTATTTATGAAGAGATACGATCAAGGGAAAGACATGACTATTCCCAAACAAAGGGGTGCAACTGTTCCATATCAAAGACATTTAAGGAGAATCGAAACTCGTTCCTAGGGGGATCGTCGGACATCTTTATTTCTTATGCATCCTTTGTGAATTCTCCGACCTGGAGCAAGCAGCCTTTGGCTTTTGGGATGCACATTTACCAGTGAAATATATCAGACACAGCACCTATCAGATTTGCTACAAGTCACAAGATAAAATAGGCAACCATCCATATCTGAAGATCGTATAGAATCATACATTATCATACATACCAGGCAAGCATTCATAGATTGAAGGTCTTATCAGACCAATATGATACACCATTACAAACATTAACAGTCTTAATTAGAAACAGCAAACCAAGCAACATAGTTTACATTGTCATATCAGAAACAGAAAAGTAAACTTCCCCCCTTGCTGATCAGAGATCATCCTTGCATTGTCATAGTAGATCCGATATAAGATCATCTCGGCATACATCTAAGTGTTATATCAGAGATAGCAGTGATAATCTATCTTATCAATTAGTAATACGTATTATATAAACATATTATAAGTTATATTATTCTTGCAAATGGTGGGTACCAATTATCATTCTAGTGGGCATTGATTATCAAGATTCATAAGAAATTTGGGGTTTGATAAGAAAGAAGTCCCTTGCAATTGATTTCCAAGTTAATTGTTCCCTTATTCTTGAGTATTAATGTAAGGGGACATTACAAACTTGTTTCATGCATCCTTTAATAAATAAACCTTAGAGAAACAAAAATCTCATCAAATAGAAGCTACTTTGAAGTTTGAACACATACACAAGTTTACATTGATCACATAAGTATAAATGCAAATTTTAGGCTTTAGCTGAAGGAAATAAATTTACATTAGAAATACAAATAGTGTCAAATGTCTACAAAATTCATGGAATATGAAATCCATGGCATCAAAAGTTCAAAACATATATCAAAATAAAAGCTAGAGCCTAGAAGTCTAAGGCTCAGGGGAGCCAATATCAGTGACCACTTGACCCCGCAACCCTCCTACGTGTGTGCCTAAGATAGGTCCTGGATGATTCTGCAGTCATGATATCTATCTGTGTCTTAGGCTCAGCCTCAATTACATCCACATCATCCTCAGGGTCCTCCAATGGGTCTCTTTGTGCTCTAGCCTCCTCCTCTGCCATCACTACTACCTCTGCCTCTCAATCCACATGATCAACCCATTCCATGTAAAATTCCTTATTAAACATTTATTACACATAATGCATATATCCAGATTATGCCGAAAAAGATCCCAGACAATGTGTATGATCAGTTTATACAGTAGAATACTGTATAGTTTTGCCAGTTGATTCTTGTCACGCATATGAAATTCTTAAATTTACTCTTACAGTATCAATTCAACCCCTAAACTTGTTATTCAACACAATGAGATTAACAGTCTTTATAATTATCAGGTAGTTAAGTTTTCAGTGTGCACCTTCTAAATTGCGATGACATCAATGCCAACTTGCTGGCTGTGATCCCCTGGTAACGTCAACGTTCGCTCCCTGGCTATCCGTGTGTGAGACCTTTGTTCTGAACCGTACCACTGCTTCCCTCCGAAGTGTCTTTGTTAAGTCTTACGGATTCTGCCAAGGTTGGTCCACGGTTTTTGTAAGATGATTATAGTCTCCCGCATCAGTCATTGTGACTTGATCGCCATCCTTCACGAAATGTTGCTATAAAATACTTGACTTCTCACTGGTTCACATTCCCGATATCGGCATTATGTCTGTCAATACGTGATGTTCGTATTCTCTGTCTCCTCGTCCAAGACGTACACCCTATTACAAGCATTGATAAATTCCCTGGTCTCCGAGCACTCCTTAATTGATTATATAAAATATGAAGATTACCATCCCTGCAATCTTCGATCATGCCCGATACATTCCTAAGGAATTTGAAGGTGTGCTTTGGTCTCCGTGTCTATATCCGCACCCGATATGTCTTAAGAAATTATGAAGATTGTATTATGTTCTCACAGCAATCCACGATAACATACCCGCACGACTTCCACCAGATTGCTATCCATCGATCGAATTGCCTCTAATAGGTCAGTCTTCACTGACGAAAGGAGCTTGAAATCTATTTGCAGTCCGCCAAACAGAAAGATGACCTTCACGTCTCCAGATTTTATTTTATAAAATTGCCTGCCTTCCTCTCGGATGTTACCATCCTTTTATTATCACAATTTGGTTAGGAATCCCGTACTAGTTAGGACTAGTTACGGTGATAAATAAAATTAAAGATATTATTGCAGGTATTTAATTATTTATATTTAATTATTTATATAAATGGAGAGGAAAATTTATATAAAATAATTAATACATTTTATACTTCCCTTTTTAATGTTTATTAGGGGGACATGACATTCGAAGTCTCCATCTCTAAAGACAGGATCATCAACCTCAGTGTTCCACTCTGCATGTGGATCAATCTCCTCCTTTAACTCCTTTAAATGCGTGAATGCAAACTACTAACTTGCACAAAAAATCAGCAATCGCTACCTCCTCTCTTCAATCGATTTTCTGGTCTGCTCTTCAATGCATCTATATTTTTGCTCAAATGCCTCTTTTTCTCTCATCCTTGTGTTTGCAAACAATAAAAATGAGCTTTCAAGGTAGAGGGGCAAATATAATGACCTTTTGGTCAGGTGAAAACACTTAACTTTTTTTTTCTTTTTATTATAATTGGGCACGATAACTTTTTTTTTCTTTTTATTCTAACTAGGCACGACAAAGTTCGACCCTAGGCTAAGTTCGAGTCCAGAGCTCACCTGGCTCTGAACTTGCAAAGTTTGGGCTGAACTCACGGAGTCTTGGAACTCTGGTAGAACCAGATAATTTCAATGCTCCACAATGTAACGACGAATTTACAAGATTTAGAGGGTTGATTGAAAATCAATCAAGTCTTGATAAGTAATTATGCTTAGAGAGTATATTGCTACATTGGCGATGTAGGATTCACAACGCACCTCATTTCGAATTTACTTGCTCGTTATGTCAGAAGGCTATCAATCAAATCAAGTACCAGTTTGGATTGCCAAAATCACCAGTTGAATGCTTCACAGATAAAATGTGGAGTGTGTGTCTTGTAGTTGAAGAGTATAGAAGAACAAAAGGAGAGTGTATTACAACATTATCCGATGATGAAGGGATTCAGTTGCAAGAAGATAGCATTAATGAGCCTAGTGATCAATACGTTGAGGTTGGGAGCAACCTGTTGTGCGTTGCACATGCTCCCTGTCACCGACAGGGTCCCCCTCTTTTGTGGTCTTTTCACCTTCGCCTTGTTGAGTTATGCGCAGGGTGTCTCACGTCCTTTTTTGAGTGTGCCCGTAATCAGTCCAAGAGATGATGATGTCATGAGTGGAAGCCTAGGACTCCGCAAGGTGAGTTTTGTTGGGTCTCAAATCAATAGATTGGATAGGTTCTAAGGAAATGCCAACTCCTATGATCAAACCCTCCAATTGACTTGGCCAACTTATAGAGTGAACCTATTTGGTTACTAATTCTCTCACTTTAGGCTCTGCAGGACCTAGGTGGGTATACCTACTCACTAGTTGTTCCTTCAACTAATGCTTTTTATAGCAGATTTAGTGTCTTAATCTGATATCTCCTAGTCTCAGAATGGCATAAGTTTCTTAAACAAACTGATTTCAGATGTGTGTATTGATCTATGTATCTTACAAAAGTATATATGTTACACTTTGGCTAAATTACCTACTATACCTACTCTACTAATCCTAATGCTTAAAAGTAAAGGGTGATTGGTATGGTTAAAGGGTTTGTTTACAAATGATCAGTGCCTTTCCTCTTATTTGGGCTACAGAGTCTTATATTTCTTCAGGACTTATTGTGTAAACTTATGAGACAGTTTTTAAACCCACCCCCTCTCGACGAGTCTGTCAGTTATTGTTTCTTATGAGCTCTACTTCAATGTCTATATTGTAAACCGCTTGAATGAATTTAACCCTAACTTTAAGAGACCATCCAAGGAAGAAATACAGGGAACAATTACAATTCACAAGTAAATCTTTTTTGATCCAAATCTACAATATGAAACACAAAATTTCACTGGAAGAACACAAATAACCTTATCTCCTTTAGATAATATCACAAGCAACTGCCTTCTGAAAATATGTTAACTCTCAACACATATGAGAAAGAAAATGCAACTGGTTATTTTTGATAAAAAGTTTAAAAGTACAAAATTGCCTCCACCTCTTGTATCTCTATTCTCCCCTCTTTACATTTTACATCACACATATATATGTGGTTAAATGGTTTTCATACCCCTTTGGGTGAAAAGACACCCCCCTTTTAAATAAAAATAATTCCAAATCCCGAAATTGCCTTAGTCACTTTACAAGTTGTTTAGGCATATTAGAGGTGTTTTAAGGCTATTTTATGGGTATATAATGGATAAATGGTCTTTAAATGATGTAAATACCCCCTTTGGTGCTTCACAATCCATTTTTTATGCCCATTATTGTGTTTATGTTATGGTTTCATATTGTGCAACAAATTTAAAACATATTACTTGTACCTATTCAATGTAAATATATATGTTTATATATATATATTTAGAATT
This sequence comes from Cryptomeria japonica, assembly GCF_030272615.1. Taxonomy (NCBI): domain Eukaryota; kingdom Viridiplantae; phylum Streptophyta; class Pinopsida; order Cupressales; family Cupressaceae; genus Cryptomeria; species Cryptomeria japonica. The sequence continues at coordinate 101,888,968 of NC_081409.1, read as the reverse complement.
TTTCTTGTTCCTTGTCTTGGAATCTGGAATTCTAAAAATTGCAAAATTTAGGGTTCCAACAAGTTTAACGCTCAGGCGTTGAAATTCCAAGAGATCACTTAAACTTGTAAAATTGCCTAAGTTAGGTAAGGAATGGCAGAAGCTTGCAAAATTCCCAAAATGATGAAACGTCTAAAGGTCGCAAAAGGACCCAAAGTGCCGATTTTTGCAAAAGGGAGATTGAAAAGAAGAAAAGTGTTAGTAGTGTCAAAAGTTTGCAAAATGCTCCAAAATCCTGAAATTCGCCATAAATGGGTAAAGTGCAAAATATTTTAAAGTTGGCAAAACCTCCCAAAATGCCGAAGTTCGGTAACTATGGCAAAAATCGCAATGCTTTAGAAGTTTGCAAAATGGGCTAAATCTTTGAATTTGAAAAGGCCATCCAAACCCCGAAATTCGCCAATAAGGCGTAAATTGCGAAACTTTTAAAGTTTGCGTAGGCCACCAAATCACCTAAACTCCGAAATTTCCATTAGAAGGGTAAAGTGTGAAATGTTTAAAGTTTATGTCTAAGTTAAAATCGCCGAAGTTGAGCTAAGGAAATCGCGATTTTTGGTAAGTGTTAAAATTTTAAAATTTTCAAACCCCCTCAATCTCCGAAATTTGCTATAAAGGGCGTGAGTGTTAAATTTTAAAGTTTTCAAAAGCTCTCAAAAGCCCGAAGTTTTAACTAAGGGGAAGGTCGCGATTTTTATTAAGTTGAAAAAGGACTCCAAAACCCCGAAAGTCGGCATCCATAGGCAAACATCGTAATGTCCCTACTTTGAAATATAATTTAATAATAAATAATAAAAAAATTAAAATACAAAAGAATAAATATAAAAATTAAAATTAAAATATAAAAGAATATAATTAAATATAATTAAAATTTGATTAAAGCTAATGAAAGGTCAAAAGGCATGAAATGATAGGATGTGACTCCCTCAAACGTGAGATATAAAAGGGAGAAGAGAAACTCATTTGAGGGGGGAAGAATTTGGAAATAAGAAGTGCACATCTGATTTAAATAAGAAGTGCAAACCTGATTATGAAAGGTTATGTCCCTTTCAAAGGGCAGAAATAATGTAGAGTTGCACTCTTTCAAAAGGTGCTAATGGTGAAAGGGTGTGACTTTTTCCAAAGGGCGTGCATGATGAAGAGGTGTGACCTCTCCCTCACATTGAGAGATATAAAGGAAAGGAATCAAAGCATCCAGCAACATCACCATGCATTGGATCAGATCAGAACTAGTATTAAGTTACAGGCAGTAGCATCTTTGTTCTTGGTGGTATGCATGGGGATGTGTTGAATATGTGTGCTTAATATACGAAGCCTGATAATGTTGTTATGCAGAATTTAATAGTAATACTAATATAGACTGCAATATGTACGACAATCATACTTAATTTCATATATATTTATTATACATGAGAAGTTAGTGTACTTATAGTCTAAATCATGTTAATACTGTCAGTATTTAAGAAGATGGGGATGAGATGTTCCAAAGACGGGCAGTCTAAATCCAAGCAATAGGGTGGGGATTAGCGACCCATAAGCCTTGAGGGTATAGACCTGTTGTGACCATTTCACACATCGCCCCATTAAAATGGGGACCCCCTCTTTTTGCTCGGTTTTGCCTGTTTCTCTCTCTGCTTTTAGGGTTTTGAGTAGGTGAGTCAGTCGTCTGGATTAGGGTTAAGCCTTAGGTTTTCCGTTTCGATGTTTTTAAGCCTGAGTCCAGTCCAATTTTGAGTAATTGTTGAGCTTCCTCTCGTAAGATGCAATTTTGAAGTAGGGTGAATTGTCAGGGGTCAGGTGAGTTTGTCTAGGTTCAGTCAGATTTTTGAATGCAAGTCCAAATTTTGCCTAAGTGTTGATGATGGAGTTTTGAAATTTTGTTTGAGTGATTTTGGCCAAATTTTGGAAATTTTGATAATTGATCCCAGGCATTGGAAATGGCCTAATTTTACCTTGTGAAGTGACTGAGGTCCTAAAATCTTGATATTTTGGCCTATGGAGGTAAAATCGCTCCTGTCCCTCAGCTAGGGACCAGGGCGAAAATGATATTTTATGCATCTTGATTATTAGTTTATTTCATTTGTCTTGTGCAGGGTCGCCAGGAGATGTAGTTGAACGCAAATTGAAAGTTTTGAAGATTTTTTGAGACTCAAAATGGCAAATTTTTTAAGTTTAAGGCCAAATTGCTCCTGTCCTTCAGTCAAGGACCAGGGCGAAATGACTCACTTAGACCATTTTGACCTCATTTTGATCAAATTGAAGCATCAAGGACGTAATGGAAGGTGAAATCAACATGATAGAGCACCAGGATTGAATCGTTTGCAATAAAAGTTGAACTTTTGCCCTCAAGGACAAAAATCGCTCCTGTCCCTCACTGAAGAACCGGAGCTTGAAATCCAAAATTGCCTTGTCCTTGAAAGATTTGAACGATTTCGCGATTTGAGAAGAACAAGGGAGGTACATTTTACTCATTGAATATAATTTGATTGTACCTCGAAGGAGAAAATTGGCCCTAGAAGCAAAATCGCTCCTGTCCCTCTGCCAGGGACGAGGGCGAATTTTAATGGTAACTCCCGTCCCTCTCTCAGGGACCAGAGCGATTCCTCCACAAGACAAGTTTTTGGCGAAGTGAAATGAGTTTTTAAGTTCGAGGCAAGTAAAAGGAGGCATAACGAATCTATTGGAGATCATTTGAAGATTGCAAGACACCAAATGAAGCCCATATTTGCCTAGGCGCTCCTGTCCCTCTCCAAGGGACCAGAGCGATTTCTTCTCAAAACAAATTTCCCTCCAAGTTAAAGCAAGTTTCATGTCAAAGATGGATGAGGGGGAGCATAATGAATCCGTTGAAGACAAATTTGAACGTTGGCAAAGAATGATTGAGCTTATAAGTGCAAATTCGCTCCTGTCCTTCAGTCAAGGACCAGGGCGAAATCAAGGCTATCTAGTATTCCCTTCCAAGTTTAAACCACTCCAAGCCAAGGTACAAGGCGGCAATGATATTGGAAATGTCTCGAAGAGAAACAATGTTGCTAGGACCATGAAAAGTGATGAAATTACACAAGTTCGCTCCTGTCCCTCAGTCAGGGACCAGAGCGAAATATGCAAATGTGCTTAATTTTGAGGTATCACTTCCATTTCAAACGCTCAAGAAGGAATAAAGAACATCATTTTACGCCTTGAAGACAATTTGATATCAATATGATGAAGGATTTGCACCATAGACTAAAGTTCGCTCCTGTCCTTCAGTCAAGGACCAGGGCGATATTCACTAGACTGGTCATTTCTTTCAAAAACCATGTCAAGGCAAGGTCGCACAAGGTCGAAAATGTCTTTGGGAAGATGATAAGCAAGGAACCAAACGTCAAAAAGTGACTAACTTGAGCAAAGAGGCAAGTTCACTCCTGTCCCTCAGTCAAGGACCAGGGCGATATTCATAAAATCAATCATTTTTCTTCCTAGATCACATCAAAGCAAGGTTACACAAGATCCGAAATGTCATTTGAAAGGTGATGAACAAGGAGTTGAGGTTAAAAGATGACAAATTTGAGCTAGAATTCAAAGTTCGCTCCTGTCCCTCACCAAGGGACCAGGGCGATATTCACTTGAACATCAAATTTGCCTTGTAAAGGACAAGTAAACTATGCGTGGAATGAATGAATAAAGTTGTTACTTAAATTGGTGATTAAAGAGGCGAAGACCAAAGAGCAAAATGCTAAATCGCTCCTGTCCCTCTCCCAGGGACCAGAGCGATATGGTTTGTATCCTTTATCTCTCACGTGTTTAGCGCCAATAAATTTTGAAATTCATTAAATGCTAAATTTCGATAAACCTTGATATTTTTAATTAAAATTGGCATTTAATGGGTGCGCACAAGGCATTTAATAATTAATTTTGCCTTTTTTAAAAATCGAAACAATTAATTACAAAGGCATTTTAATTAATTAATTAAATAAATAAAATTGGAGCGCTTGGGTTTTATTTTCTATATTTTACAAAGTCGGCCTCCATTTTTATTTGAAATTTATTTATTATTTGCCTATTTCCAAAAGTCGGCCTATGGGGGATTAAGGAGGTAAGCGCTTATATAAAGGGGGTGTGATATGACATTTTAAATCATCATTTAATCATCCTTTGCATGCGATTTGGAGAAGACAATTACAAAGTGCGAATTTCATCAAGGAGAGGTGCGAAATTTCCATTCAAAGGGGGGTGCGAACTTGGTTTGTGTTCAAGTGGAGCGAATTTGCCTTCAAGGCGTTGGAAGACCCCAAAAGTTGGCGAAGTTGACAAGGAAGGCGCCTTTGCTAGAGGAGGATCGCATTGATACTTCAAATTTCGATTTTTGCCTAGGCGATTTCCTTATTTTGCATTTTTAGAGTTAGCTCTTAAGTGAGGTATGGCGAAGTCTTCCCTTGTCTTGAATTTTGAATATTGATCTTAAATTTTGAATTTTGAAATTTTGAATTTCCTGTAGCTCAATCGAATTTAGGAAATGATAACTCAAAGACTTATCATGAAGTTTCCTAAATTCAATCTCTAATCTAATCTATGTTTATACATTGCAAAATCTATTACTTATTATGAAATGTTGTGTAGGTGTTACGATGGCGACCCCGAAGGCGGGAGCATCCACCAGTCGTCCAGCCCTCATGAAGGAAGATCAAAAGAACGAAGAGTTGGAGACCAAGATCGTGTCGAAGTGGAGCAACATTGGAGATAATAACTTGGGGAACTTCAGTACGAAGAAGTTTCGAGAGGTCCCTTACATTGGCAAGCCATCACCTGTCGCCAGGAGGATAATTGAAAGTGGCATCATTAAGGCGGCCGGTTTCCCTCCAGCAATCCAGTGCCATGAGTTGATGATCGAGTGTGCTCGCCATTATGATCCACAGTCCAGATCAATTGTGTCCAAGGAAGGGAACACTTTGGCTTACCTTTCAGAGGAGGCTATAAGTGAGGCTTTTCATCTGCCAGAGCACAGAGATATGATCTACAAAAGCATAGAAGGAGCCAGGTCCATGTACGAAGATGATCCAGACACTTGCCTAAGCATCATCAATAAGAACTGGTTACTCAAGAGTCGTCCTCGCCTGAGCAAGATTCCGAATACACCACATAGGATCGATTTCCAGGAGGAGTACAGAGATTTGATAACACTACTCAACCAAGTCACAGGAGCCCCTCAAGCCTTCTATTTCGAGAAGTGGATGTTCTACTTCATCCAAGTGATAGTTCAGGGAAAAGGAACAATCCATTGGGCTAGAATGATTAGCCATTGCTTGGACGTACAGTTAAGGAGATTGAAGGCTACCAAGTCTTTCCACATGAGTTCATACATCATATATGCCTTGGTCAGGAGCTTTGAGTACGCAGGACTACCTCACAAAGGAGTGATCGGAAGAGGACCTGGGGAAGTCAGAGTTCGTGATTCCTATGTTCACTTGCATCATCCTCCAGGAAGCAACTACAAGTTAGTCAATGATACCTTCACGATGAACATCACTAGGACATTGCAAGGCGGGATTCACAATCGGCTATCTCAAGATGCACAAGAGCTTGTAAAGAGGTACGGTGCATGGTTTATCCAATTCCAGAAGTTTACATATATTAGAGTTCATGGATGTCCTTCACCTCCCTACATGTTGCCAAGATATCCGACAGACAGAATAGTGTTACTTGAGGTAACAAGACAGTTGGCAGCTTATGTGAAGGCATTCAGACACAGACATGGAAATGGAGTTCCTGTGCCTATCATACTAGGAAATTCAGTTGAGGTATGTCCTAATGCTCTAGCCATGGACGATGCAGAGAAGGAGTTAGCTTTATATTCATTTTCATTCTTTGCCTTGAGAGAGAGTTTTGATCCTTATGGGCATATAGAGGAGACAGTCGGAAGAAAATATAAGCATGAGTTTCAGATAGAGGACTTTATGATGAATCTCTCAGATGATCTTGAAGTGAAAAGGAAAATGCATTCCAGATTACCTTTGGACTTCATCAGGAAATGCAAAATTTACAGAGTGGCCGACCAAGCTCAGGACAGTGGCAGACATCTTCAATCATCTTATGATCGAGAAAGCAAATCAGTGAGGCTAGATTGGAATGAACCCGAGATTGTGGATCTAGATGCTTTGATGGCTCCAATTTTGTCTTGTACTCGCAGATGGGTTGATGTGCAGCATCAGAAGTTGAGAGAGCAAGGCATATCTATGACTTTTACTTTGGAGGAAAGACCAGCTAAAGGTGGAGCAAGTGTAAGTGAAGGTAATCTTAATACCAAGAGCGCAAGCGAAGGCAACCTCCGAAGCGCAAGTGAAGGCAATCCCCATCCCAGAGGCTCAAAGAGAAAAGAGAGACCTGAGAAAAGAAAATCCTCCAAGAAGAAGCAAGAGGCCAACCGAGATCGTTCATCCGGCACATCTTCTCGACAAGAGAAGAGGACACTTGAAATGGAGGAGTCTATGGAATCAATGGTACAGAACGATAAACAGGAAGAAGGACAGGCAACTCAACGCTCATCAAACCAATCTCTCCAAGTCAATGAGCTACATGAAGACAAGAATGATAACGAAGTGACATCTCCTCTCAGAGAAGAAGAAACATTGCTTAAGGAGATACAAGTTAGAGAAACAAGATCTACCATTCCAGATTGGTTAAAGGAGAGACTGACAAGGGTGATTGTAATTGAGGACGAAGATAATGTGATTGATTTAGAAAGCCTTGTCGGAAATTCTCAGGAAATGACAGAAAGGAGGAAGGCCACTAAAATGTCCAAGATGATCAGAGATGAGACAGGATCCAGGAAATTACAGATAGCTACACCAGCAGTGGACAAGTATGAAGGTGAAATCCTTGCAGAAGAGTATGATGTAGAAACATTTGAGCTTGGTCCACTCACAGCCGAGCAGACATTGGATGAGGCCACTGATTCATTTGAGGCACTTAAGGACAAGCTTAGAGAAGAAATGGAAAAGAATAGAAAGCTTGAGCGAGAAGTCAGTGCTTGGAGAGGCTACTTTAGCCATCTCAATCAGCCTTTGAGGCGTCAAGATCCAGCAGTATCTCCTACGCAGGCACTTCCCCTTGAGTCAGTTGGTGAGGCGGAGAGAGTCAGGAGTTTGGTCCAGCTTATGAGCTCTTGGATTGACAAATCCCATACAGTTGCTATGGAATTTGCAACAAGGATGATGCAGACTATTCACCGAGCTATCCAGGTTCTTGAGATCATCCACAACTTGATGATAACAGTAGCCGCCTTTGCTCATACTAAAGATGTTATCATTCCTGTCCTGCAAGTAATCAGACAAACATCAAGAAAGGTCCTAACACAAGAAAAGATAGTGGATGGTGGACCTCATAGTTTACTTCAGTGGTCGACTTTACTCCAGATGAAGGAAGTTCTCTTTGAGGACATTAGTACTAGATGCAATCATGTTGAGGAGGTTATCCACCCGATCCAGGACAGAGTGTTTGAGGTACTTCGTACTATTCTTGGCAGGAGGATTGAAGTTGAGACAGATGTGGACTTGCAAGAATTGGAAGAAAGGGTCAAGCTCATCTTTTGCAAGGACGCGAATATTATCACAGATGAGCAACAGGACCAGATGTTTGCTACCATGCTCCTGATTGAGAAGACCAAAGACCTTGAACCTGAATGGGACGCTGCTCTCCTCAAGGCTTTCGATCAGGTCATCCACTTGGAAGAACGAATGAGGAATCTTCCCGAGATTCCAATTGCTGAGATCGAAGGAATCGTATCCAGATTCATTGCATATGCTAAGAAAGAGCATTGGAAAGGGAATAAGATTCTAGAAGAAAGGTTGTTATAGATGACATGGCACCTTAATTGTCATTGGTCTATGTCTCCTAGATTTTTGTGCCAAATTTAATATTTGGCTATGCATTTAATATTGTTCAGTAAAAAGGGGACTATTTGTAATAAACCCTAATTAGGGTTTAGGTGTCATAATCTTGGCCATTGATCTTCTTTTGATCTGGACCGTTCATTGTAATTGAGGATGCTATATATACCCTCATTTCTTTTCATATAGAGAAACTAGAAAACTAGAGATTAGATATCAGCATTAGTGATTAGAGATTAGCAATTTGATAGAAGCAAGTATTTTGTAGCAAGATTGAGCTTTGAAGAAGGAATTTCAAACAATTGTTGTTCATGATGGCTTTGAGATCAATAAAATATTGAAGTTATGGTGTTTTATTGCAATTCTTGTGGTTATCTTCATGGTTGTTCGTTTTCTTGAATCATTTTCAATCAAAGTAGTGTTTTAATTTGAAGAACAAAGTGTTGGACTTGATCGTCGGTGAGATTCACTTTCCAAACCACTAGCTTCTTGCTGATTGTAGGAACGCCTTGCGTGGTCAACTGGAGAAACTTAAATCACTTAAACCTTCAATCGTTGTTGTATCTTGGATATGTGCCTTTATGGTAGTGTCCATAATCCTTGAGGACTTGAAGAAATCATTTGTTACCTTAGAAGATCGCATCAATTTCGATTGAGTTGTTATTTTATGGCAATATTGAAGTTGGTAGAATCTTGCCAAGTCTCGTCCACATTGAGTCATTCTTAGGATTAGATTAGACTTTATCTCTTGCAAGCCCTACTCTTTTGATCTTTTTTGAGAACTTGTTAGTATTAGGAAATCTTGTTCCTGCAGTTCGGATTTGGCGTAAGACCCCTTGATGAAACAGCAATCACAATGACCACTGGTGCTTATCCACACGTAGAGACCCTACTTAAAAGAACATTGAAGTCACCCTAACTGATCCTTCTTGCGATATCTTCAGCAGTTAGAGATTTTATTCAAGAGAGGATAAGGTACCCTTGGGTATTTTATTCTATGTATGATTGTGTACAAAATACACGTCAACAAGACCCAAGATAGGTAAGGGCTTGGATCTGTAAACTTTGAGGGAAACTATTGTATTTGGTCTCTAAGCGCTTTGGTAACATACATGGACCCTTCTCCCTTAAAACTGAAGTAGTAGCAGGGTCCGATATCTATATTAAGATCCATGAATAATGAAATTAATCATTTAATGACGAAAATAAATAAGAACTTGTTAATAACTAATTGAAGAATATCAATCAATTTTAGTATATTGAAATAGATCAAGTAGGGGACATTACACAAACCATCTCCAAATGCCGAAGTCACGAACTAAGGCGAAGTCGCGAAGTTTATATAGTTTGCAAAAAGCATAGAATCGCCGAAGTTCGGCGACTAAGGTGAGGTTGCAAGAGTCTAAAGTTTGAAAACCCCCCGGCATATCCCGAAATTCGCATGCAACAGAGATCACGTGAAGTTTATAAACCTTGCGAAGTGTAAAACGCCACAAACCCCATTTTCAACATCTGAAGGCGAAATTGCGATGCTCTAAGTTTGCATAAAACCCCTCATTTGCCGAAGTTCAGCATCCATTTGAAAATTGCGATTTCAAAACTTTGCAAAAGGCATAGAAATCCCGAAGTCTGGCATATCGCGCGCTATAAGAAGGTTTTCAAGAGATCACAAACCCATTTTTAAATGCCATAATAAAACGGAGGAGTATGAAGGTTTGTTTGCTGAGAGAGTAAAACACCCAAGACGCCATAGAGGAGGGAAAAAGCAGAGGTTAAAGTTTGTAAAACATTTCAAACTCCCGAAGTTTGCCATTAAAAAATTGAAAAGTAAGAGCTTACGGCAGAAGCAAAATCGCCAAATTCCAATCAAGGTAAAAAAATTGCTGAGTCTAAGTCTTCAAAACGGTATTCTTCTCCCAAACTTAGGCGTGAAACAAGAAATAGGGAGTTAACCGTTAGATTTTGAAATTGCAGAACCCTCCCATTCCAAATTTGCAAGTTGTGCATTTGTCTTTTCAAAAGCATAGGGCATAAGAGGTCATTTTCAAATTTCAAAGGAAATTATTCTTGCAAGCCAGATTGTGCGGATTGGCACCATTTATTTTGCCAGGTAAGCTTGTTGCGACTCCCTTGGAATCATTCAAAATTTATGCAAAATTGATTAAATGATTAAGTCATTAAACCGAATCTTTTCCCATTTGAAAGGCATCAGGCAAAGCAATTAAAATCAGAGCTTGTCCCAAAAGTTAACCAAGAATGCATTTTCAGACTTAGGGAATCTTTAACCTCATCCATTTTTGAAAATTGATCTCAAATGTCTGAGTGCAAATTTAGCAGTCAAAATCGCCTAAGTCCTTGAACCGCAACCGAATAAGTAAATTTTTAACGAAAGAGCTTAATAATGTTCATGTCCAAATTAATCAAGCTCTTTCGTTGAAGTATCATGCTTTCTTCAAATTCGGTTTTCAATTAATCCTTGTGCGCTAACATATCCCTTTTATCTAACCCGTTTTGTTTCCTTCATCTCGTCTCGTAATCTGCGTCTGGTTGTGCAGGATAGATACCTAAATCTGCGGTAAAGTCCTCAAAGACACCTAGTGCAGCCGAAACGTCCCGAGCATCCAAATCAGACATCCCTCGCAGAGGAGAAAAGATGAAATATCAATATCAGAGGGGAGGACTGAGGGAATCAAAGGTCCAGAGCATATGGGAAAATGTAGGTGATACTGACCTAGGCCACATTGATATTCAAGATTTCAGAGACAGAGTATTCTCCCTTAACGCCTATGGCAGACCTAGGCGGATGATGGAAAGTGGTATCGCTCAGGCTGATACAAGGGGGATTACACATAAGGCTTTCAGAGCAAGCTACCATTTTGGTACAGAGATATGGCGCCTGGTTCATTCAGTTCCCAAGATTTTCCTACGTCCGAATAGTTGGCTTTGAGGGTGCTCCTTTCCGACTTCCACGATACCCAACCGACAAAATAGTTCTTCTGGAAGTTGCAAGGCAGGCACGTCCGGCGAACAGTGTACTCAGAGACAAGAAGCAGTCCGGATTCGCCTTCCCTATGATTTTAGGTAACCTCGATGTCCATTTGAAGAATCCAGCTCATACTGAAGAGTCCCTTGCTGAGTTAGCCTCCTATGGCCTACAAGAACATTTCCCAGGGAAATATTTTGATCATGACAATCTAGCGAAGAGAACCTACAACAGGCACTACAGAGCAAAGGAATCAATTGAAGATTATTGGAAAAATTGTTCTGATGACTATGAGGTTCGACGGCGCGAATATTCAAGGCTAAGTGTGCAGCAAATGCGACTTTATGAATACCATCGGGTCTCGGATCAGTTAACGGATTCTGGAAATTGCTTACAAGTCCCAGAGTTTGAGGCAGTAAGACATCTCTTGCCAGGCATCGATTGGTCACAGGATCCAATCACTGATTTCGAGGCAGTTATGGCAGCCCCAGGAAGGTACACTGATCAGTGGTTACACTAGCAGATTGAGCGGCTAATTCATGAGGGAGTCCAGTTCACCTACCATATGATGGGTAGCCTTGATTCTCAGTCCTCTGAAGATGAGGGAACCTCGAGTGCACCAAAGGAGGAGGTTGAAAAGCTCGAAAAAAGGAAGAAAGCTAAAGCCAGCAGAGGGACTTGGACATCTAAAAGGACAAGAAGGGAGAAGATCCCTATTAGGAGACCGGAGGTCACTTCATCATCAAAAGACCCCAGTTCATCTGATGATGTAATTGAACTTGATTATATACCTGCTTCGCCTTCCCAGAGCGATGTTGATGCATTGAAAGCTGATGATCCTCCTACACAAGACAGGCTAAATACAGAGGTGAGGGTCATTGAGTCTGGCGAACCTGAGAATCAAGTTGAGGAAGGAGAAATTTCGTCCAGTCAAGGGCTTGAGGTGCATGAACCCACCTAGGGGAGCCGCCATGAATTGCAACTGCATAGTACTGCCAAGGATGACACCACTGTTGAAGGAGAGCAAAGGACAGACGAGACCCGCGAGCCTGATAGAACCGAGGAACAACCATCACATGAAGATACCAGACAGTTGTTCAGCGAAGTAGGAGAGAATTCAACTGCAAGCAAAGGACTTAACACTTCCTCCACTCCCCCTGTAACAGATCAGCTACAAATATGCAATGAGCCAGCTAAAAACATTAAAGAGCGGAGTGGGAATTTAACCATAGCATCCGGGCAGATCATACCTCAAGATTGGTTAGTTGCTCGAGCTCAGCGAAAGGCAGCCACCAAGCCACCTATCGACTTGGAGGACATTTTCTTGCACATAGGCGAAGCAAAGTCCAAGAGGAAGAAAAAGCCAAAAGCATATTCCTAAATAACCAAGGATGAACAAAGGAACCGTACCCTCCATATCGCCACCCCGCCTGTCAATAAGCCAGCAGATCAAATTACACTGGCTGATTATAGCATCACAACCGTCCTAATCGGACGAACCACCAATGAACAGGAAAGGGAGGAATTCAAGGACTCCGTGCAAAACATGCTCAGGCAACTCGAAGAGATAACTGCTAAGAAAGACATGTATCGAGTTCGTGCTGAGCAGGCCAAGGGGTACATTGATCAACTACTGAGACCATTGCATAATGCCCCTGAATCCCATGTTCCCCCAACAGCATTGGCGCAAAGGACCACCATAGAATTTGAAGGAGTACGAGATACCGCCAAAGCTGTCAAGGAATGGATGCGAAGCATTAAAGAAAGGGGAGAGCTAATCATTGAAGAGGTGAAGGAAATGGCCCACCACCGAGAGACTATTTTGGTCAAGTTGCTCAAGGTAAAGCGAGAATGCCTCAAAGTTCATGAGGTCGTTGCTACAACTCTTCCTCTCGTAAGAGCTCTTTTTTGGACCCAAGCATAGATTCCTACATTGTCCGCCATCCTAGACCCCACAACATCAACATTTTTAAAGAATGGTACTGGACCATCACCATGAAGAGCGAGACAAGAGAAACCATTGACAAAGAGCAGGTGGAATGCCACCAAATTTTGAAGAACATGGAGGAACTTGGCAAGACAATCCTCCAATCAATGGTTTTGGGTTGGAAAAATGATCTGTCCGATGACGTAGTGCATCTGGACTAGGAGGAAAGATTGAGAACGGATAAGATCGCCTACTCCACTAAGGACCTGGATTTTGCCGGTAAATTACATTCAGACATTTTGTGTTTTGAGGCTAATCGGTCCAGCTGGCAGGATGGTTTGAAGCACGTAGATCATCATCTGGAGGGCATGCAATATAAGATACGTCATCCTCCTATGCCTCAGTTCACGGTGTTGTTCCAGCTGTGCATCAGGTTTCAAGAGTATGTTCGTGAAGAACGTGCAGCAGGTCAGGATCTTTGGAAAGAGTATTTGCATGGCGAAGATGAATTTTTAGTAAAAGGATATGCAGCTGAAAAGGAAAAAGTGCTTTCATAAAATGCATTTTTCTTTTAAATCTGAAAAAGCACTTTTTTGGCCATAAAGTTCATATTTGACTGCCAAGTCAGCTGTAAACTTTAAACTCTGTGCATGTGCACTTTTTGAGTTGTTATGGATAGTTATTAATTACCTTTTTTAGGTAGTTATTGCTCCCCTTTGGGTGGTTGTTGATATTTACCTTCTATTTATGGGCATGGGTACCTTTTGTACAGATGAATCTGGGCCACTTGTTTAGTTTAGATCTTGGCCATTCATCTATTTCTGGAAATCTATTTAAAGGGACTGGTTTTCCCTTATTTTTGTAAGAAGTTTAAAGATTGTTACTGAAGCTCCTGCGAAATTTACACAGGATTAATGGAAAATTAAAGTTGTTTCATTTCTTTGTGAGTGCATGATCTCCTTCTTCACCATTTAAATTATTTTGTTATGTCTTTTATTTTCAAGTAGCATTTTTTAGGATAAACATCTGATAGAATCCTCGTTGTTCATACCATTAAGGACTGACTGATTGTCACTCCCCCTGCATGGTTAATCTGAACCCACTTATATGCTCAGTTCGGTTATTAAACAGTAAGTGAATGAATATTAAAATTCTGAATTTATATTTAATAGCATGAAAACTTATTTTTCCTTGAAGATCGCACTAGATTCTTACAAACATTGTGCTTAAATAGCTGATAATGTTAATGTTATCACTTGAACCTGCACCCCTGTTTGCTAAGCTATCAACTCAGCAGGCTTGTGACACATGGGAACCCTCCTAGGCCTGTGGGTTGCCTAAAAATTGGAGTGAACCTCCAGAGTAAGCTGGTTCTTTTCAGATTCTGCACCTAAACTAACAATTTCTTCAGGGAAAAGAGTAAGGAGGAGAACATGTAAAGCTAAAAATTTAAATCTAAGGTGATTGCACCAGATGATATTTTGAAATCTAACTAAGCAAAAGACACATAGTACAACAGTGATAATAAACCTCTTTTACACTAACCAACAACCCATGATCTTTGCATCAATGCTTCATAAGAAGGCTGGATAATCACAGTCCTAAGAGGAAAAATCCTTTTCACAACCTAAGACTATTAATCACTAAAACATAGCTTATGACCTGCAAGTAGTATATATGTTTCTGCATAAGGCATCAAAAGAAAATGTAAATTTTAAGGGGGGCAAAAGCCAACCACAAAGAAATGACTAACCCTAAAGATGCAATAACAGAGAAAGATGAGAAGTAGAGAGGTAAACCAAGCTATTATCCTTGCCAAACAGGTATCACCAAGCTTTATAACTCCTGAAAATGTGTTACAAAGACATCCCTTCCTGCAGAGAGAACTAAAAAATTACAGTCTGCTCCAAGATGAATGAATCAGAACCCTCCACCAAAATGAAGGCTTGCAGTATATATGCTTTTTTCCAAAGTTATCAAGAAGACTCCACCTCCTCATTTTAGGTCGAGCAAACTCAAAAAACCTACTTTTTGGGCCTCAAAAATATCTGAAAAGGAATAAACCTGAGCCAAAAGGTGAAGTCATCCATTTTGTAACCATAAAACCTCATAAATGCATCATAAATGACCCTGAAATGTCTCTGACAGGCCTGCAAGCCCTCATAAATGCAAAAATATCCCTCCCTGATCTCCAAACAAAATATCTGATAAAGTGATTTTTTTAAAAAATTTATTATTATCTGGTCAGACATTTGTTTGATTTTATTTTTATTTATATTTAAAGGCTTTAATAATATAAAAATAATAGAATTATTTTATTTAAAGTGATAAATAAAATAAATCACCTTAATAAGACAATTTTATTATTTTTATTTATTAAATAATAAAATGTAATAAAAATATATTTAATAAAAGTGTTTGATTTACACTTTAATAAATAAAATTTTTTATTATATTTTATTATTTTTTAAATATAAAATAAAATAAAGTAAAACCTATGTTTGATCAGCTAATGATAAATAATAATAAAAAAGAAAACTTTAAAAAACATTTGCTTACATTTATCGGAGGGCGTATTTCCTAAGTGTTTTAAAATTACTTGCTAAGTAATTTGCAAATGAGGACACTAAGTGATATAAGATCACTTAGGAAGCAAAAAGTTTACAAAATTTTAAAGTGATTTAAAATCACTTAGAAGAATATGGCGAACTTTACCATGGCTTCCATACATCTTGCGTGGCATAGAAGAGAAGGGAATAGAATGCGAAGGAAATAGAGATGATTTTTTATTGAAGATATTTAGGGGAAACATAACCCTAAAAGTTTCATTTGCCTCTTCACTTTTGATGTTCGACACTTCTAGAAACTTCGCTCTGCATCTGGGCACCGCTAGGGTTCGAACTGGGCATGGAAAGGAGAAAAAAACTCGGTCTCTTCCTGTTCTGGGCGCCGAAATGAGTGCTGGGCCTCCGTTTTTTGCTTACGGCCTGCTCTTTGTCTGTGTCTTTGCTAGCTTCGGGCCTATTTATGGAGCTGCCGTGGAAATTTTTCTGTGTTTCTGAATATTTTCTGGGCGTTCGAAATGAGTGCTTCCTTGCTGGGTGCGATCTTTTCACCTTCCATCTGTTATACTGCTCACAGGTTCGCTATCTTTACCGTTTCTGAAGTAAAATCGCCTTTTCTAAATCATTTCATGGCGTTTGAACTTGTTTTCCTGGATATTACGAAAAACTTGAAAAAATAGATAAACACATACATGCTGTTTGAGCTTCTCTACGGTTTCGACCTTTATTCCTTTCGTCCTCTGCTCTGGTTCTGATTTTATAACATCTTTAGTTACACACTTCTTGCTTTTTGACCTATCACAAAACAATTTATAGAGTTTTTTATCTCAAAAAGAGACGTTTGAGCATCCCAAAACTCTCTACCAGGAGCTAAAATATTGATCAGAGGTTTCCTTGTGCAGTCCCTCAAGACCCTTACATACTGCGCTTTCTCTTCCCCTTACATCGATGCTCTTATTCTTGAACCTGGCTCTATTTGTATTGTTTGGTCACTTGGTGTTGCTTGCCTTTGTGTGTCTGTCCCGCACTTTTGGTATGTTCCACTTTGTCTTTTCCTCTTCCTGATGATGGATTGCTGAGTGCAATCCGAAATGCTGATATAAAAAAACACAGGATTTTTCCAGAAACTTTTGCACACATATATACTTCAAGATATTCATATCAAAAGACTAATATCAATGTCATATGGTGACCTCAACACTATGGCTGTATTATAATGCATATGACAACTGCTCCTGGTTTGCTAGCTACATAGCTCACAGTCCCCCATGAAAGACCACCGAAAGTCATATATAAATGCCTTCTAGTAGACATGACTTTCTTTTGGAAAATTCTCTCTACAACAATGCATTTTAGTTGCAGTACAAAATTGAATCCAATGTTTCCTAGAAGCAAAGTAACCACTGCTTTTGGAGCACAATATAAGAGCATATCCCTTTTTGTTCATGAAATATCTCTAGAATATGATGGATTGAATTTGAGAATTTAGTGACAACTTTTGGTTTTGGGTAGCAGGTCTTCCTCTTGTAATCTTGCACCTAAACTCATGAAACCTTTTTCTGTTTTGCTTTTGTTGAGCATTTCCACCTCTGCCATAAAAACTGAATAAACAGGCCGGTGATCAGAGAACTTTGATTCTCCACGGACATAAGAGAGTTGCCTTAAGCCTTTACCATACCAAAGTATACGATCACACATGCTGTTTGAGCTTCTCCACGGTTTCGACCTTTATTCCTGCATCTGTTATATTAATAAAAGCATATGTTCCATACATTTCAGACTTAAAATATGCATTGTCATCTGCTTTCATTTTAACATTGGGCCCATCCATGATACAATTTCCATAGAACTCCGTATTTGGGAAATGACTTATCAATGGATGCATGCGATACTGTGTATTTAGAATATGGACGGGATGTCCAAGCTATTGTAATCTTTCAAAGAGACTTCTACCATAACCTAGTTCTGCTGGATAAATGCCTTTTCAGAAGTCTGATACACTCACTTCTCTTTAAACAAAGAACAACCTTTAAATTTTCCTCATTTTTAAGCATATTCTCATTAAATGTACCTGTTAACCCTGGTGCCTCCTCCAGGCATTTGCTGTCACTGCAAAAGCATTTTCTAATGATTCTATCTGTGACACTATATTTCTCAATAAAATTTACAAAAGATTCAACAACATTGATCAAACATTTCAATTCCTGTTTTCCTGATAACACCCCTGGTAAATCATTTAATAATATTCCTGCAACCTCACAAAATTCTGAAGCTAAAAATTTCAGTCTTTGTCTGGTGTACTTTGATAAACCAATGTCTGTTTCTTAAGGCGTTTCTTGAAAAACTTCATATTGGGAAATAGCTGGTTCATAATATAAGCCTGCTGCAGTCCAGTACTTGGTAAAATTCTTCTTCACCCTTTTCATAAGCTCCAAAATAGGATCACCTTTATGATTGTATTTGACACAATTGTCCCAAACAAGCTGAACGTCATGGAAAACATCCTTAGAAGTTTTATATTTTTTGCCTTTTATGCAATGCATTGCATATGGTGCCCAGATCCATTGGCATGTTAATAACATCAAAAATAATCAGGAATTCCAAGAGAAACTGGATCCACTGGAGTATTAAAAGGCTCTGCTGCTTCCATTTTCATGATCTTCTTCAAAACCATCAATGCAGCCTCCAATTCTTCTTTGTTATTATAGTCTGAAAAATCTTCTTCCTCTGCATGAACAGATGGAACATGAAAGAGCTTAGCAGGAGAAGTCTCATATTTTTTGCTCCTCTCTCCTATACCCATGTCTTTGTGCTTGCTTCCTTTTGAACCTTCCAGTTAAAATTGGAAAGGAGCCATTTCCATGCTCTGAAGTTGTATTAGAAACCATGTAACCTGGCAATGATTCTGACATTACCCCTAATTGACCATTCTCTGTTGCTTTGCTTTTAAACACAGCCTTCAGCTTTATTTTAGGTCTCAAATTCTCCATGACTGCCTAGCTCCTTTTTGAAATATGGAGGTATCCATCCTTCTAGTAGAAAGATGCTTTTGCAATCGACCTGCTGGAAATCTCGCTCTGCATCTTTTACTTTAATTGCTTCTATCAGTGACTCAAGACGTTCAATCTCTGATTCCAATTTTTTCCTATCTGCTAACTTTTTTGCATGTTGGCGAAGCTCGATAGACAAGTCCCTTTTTCTTTTACCCACACCACTTGCATGTTGAAGCAGGTCATTGTATCTGTAATCCTTCTTTTTTCTTCCCTCTACAGAATGGACATCTCAAAGTCCCATCCATATTCTTTATGACATGATCTCCCTTCACTAGATCCTCATATGATTTTTCTTCATATTCTTTAATCTCAGATTCACTAATATCACCGTCACTTTCACTGGACAAATCCATTGCAACACCAACCCAGCTCAGAATAAAGCAGAATGGTGCCAATTCCTAGACCCTATTAGGTGCTCCACAAGTCTTTTGATGGATTTCATTGCTGTGTGCATCTCTGAATGACTGTTTGGACTGAAAATGGTAAAAAAAAAAAACATTAAAAACCCCCCTTTTGTCATCTGCCATTTTAATGCTGCACATTAAGGTATGTATTTTATGAAAACTGTAGCTGCCTATTTCTGCAAAATACTCTTAAATCTGAATATTATTTCCCAAGGACGCAGCTGTCTTGAAATTATCGAAATGTCTAATCAATAACGCCTTTTCCAGTTTATCATAAAAAAAAATCTTTTAGGCTTGATGCACAAAATGTCCTCTTGTTGATCATTTGTAGATGTTTGCACATCTTATTCACGTCCTAAAGAGAAAGAAGTCTCATCATGCTTATTGGTTGATAATGTGATTGCATACTTGTTTTTGTTACTCTTCTTCCTTTTATCACCGGCTCTGATATGATTTGATTGTATGAAACCTTGCCACCGCTTCACATGAGCTGGGCTCAACCCTTGTGGGAGCCGCATTCATCTCCACTCATCTTTGTGAATTTCACTGACCAGCAAGCTGTCCTTTTTCCTTTTCCTGCACATGAAACAAACCTGTTATCAAAATATGCATATGTATGGTGATTTTCCTTTGATCTGATATTTGCTTTTTCGAGATTCCTTTGTGATGCGAGTTATATGCATCTGATGCATGTAGGGATCATATATATATATGCGTGCATTAGTACACATGTTAGAAATGCAATCAGCCATTGCTTAGAACAAAATGTTCTAACGCATTGCTTGTTTCAACTCTTTTGCAAATATCAGAAGGAAAACATATACGGACCAGGGTGGAGCAGCAAGACAAAGGCGACATCGAGCCTACCTCAACTGTTCCAGTCATTCAGGCAATGACTGGTTCCATTCTCGACATGCCTTTCCTCATTTTTTCCTTTGTACTTGTGCATACATATATGTATATTTCCTTTCTGCACTGGATGCATGTAGCTAGTCTCACGGCTCTTTGTGTGGGACGCATGTTTGAATATGAGTAAAATACTTCTCCTTTTGAATGAGATGTTTCTCTCTTTTGTTGTTACAGACTAGAAGTACTTAAAAATATCATCTTTAAATCATTCCTTAGTACAGTTGGAAACACAAAAAATAGAGAATTAGTATACACTAGCTTTCTTTTGTTCATGCTAGCATTTCTTAACCTATTTTTCAGCCAGGAGCGAAAAATAGGTAACAGTTAAATCTGGTTATTTGGAGTTTTCTGTCTGTTTTTCTGAACATGTTATCTTAGTTAATTAGTCAGATTTTCTATATCTCTTTTCCCTATCCCTCTTTTTCCCCTTTTTTTTACCAAGAAGAAGCCAAAGTCCAGCTGAATTAATATCAATCCAACTGAAATCAACCGATAACGAGACTGTTAAATTTTAGGGAACTCGCCCGAAAGTTGTTCATCTAACCATAAGTCCCCTTTGTGTTCCCAGCAAAACACATCAAACCACTAAGTTATCCAGCAGTCAAGCCCTGACAACTGAAACATTGAGGTAATCCCCTTTGATCAAATAAAAAACAGCATTAGGGATTTCCTTATTTCAAGAGAGGATAGGATGCTTAGTATTCTATTTTGCATTGGCCGGATGGAACCGTAGTGATGCGATTTCAGACACGTCAACACAACCTTGCGCCCAAGGAAGTTGAGGAAACAATGGAAGATGTTCAAGTCAACGGGATGGTGGCAAGTAAAGATCAATGTGTGGAGATATCAAGGCATGAAGTTCTACAAACCATGGACACTTGTGAAGATCATCAAGGAATTGAGAAGGAGAAAGTAGTAGAAAGAATAAGTGACTTGAAGGGTTATCTATCACTTGATGGTTCACCATTCAAGAACAAGGAATTGAGTTCTATACATTTCAAGAGGAAGAACACCTGGATGAAGAGTCAAACCAAGATTTATCACAACTTCAAGAGGAACCAACCCTTGGTGAAGATTCAAAGGAAGAAATTTCAAGCATCGTTGAGGAAGATGATCAAATGAACATTTTGAAAAAACCATAGAATGATGAGCAATTCGAAGGGGCACTACCACTTGAGATTGTACTCAAGGAACAAATTGGGAAAATATTTGAAGATCAACTTATCAAGGAAACTCTAATTTTCGAAGATATGCTTATAGAGTTCCACAAGGATGCATGGTTTATGCAAAGTAATGAGCCTGTTGTTACCATGGAGGCAAAGTATGAAAGGCAATTTGAATTGGTGCTAGGTCCAATACTAAAGATTCAAGAGGAACTAAAGGTGAAATGTTCCATGTTTACAATTTCAAATTTCCATTTGAATTCAATTTTCACCACCATATGGTCACTAGTGAAGACAATTTTGATTTACATGATTTGACTGCCCGAGGGATGATACATCACCAGTGACGACCTCCAAGAGCTATTGAGGATCCTTCTTCATACAATGCATTTGTGAATGGCATGCAAGGATCTCCATTCGAAGATGAAGCACGCCAGGTTATCTCTTTCCATGCTTTTAATTCTCAAGGTTATGATTTTGATTATAAGGGTTTAGGAAGAACAACTTGCATTTGGATTGATCATGGTCCCAATGAGTTGCCACAACTACTTTGCTTGCGCGAAGTTTTGATTAAGTATAAGAGATGCATTGTGAGAGCTTGCTTCTCCGAGTTTAAAGATGAATTTGCAAAGCTTTGAACCATCATGTTTGCCATCCTCTTGCTCACATTTTGAGAAATCATGTCAAGTCATGTACATATGTCGCTCCTCTGAGTCGTGTCCAATCTAGGGCATTTTGTATATAGTCTTAGGGTAGGTTTCCTTTTTTGTGTGTTTTAGTTTAGTTGTTTTGGGTGAGCTAGGCTGTCAATTTGCTTTGAGATTTGGCTCAAAATTGATCGTTTTCTTTCTTTGGTTTTAGTTTGCTTTGGTTAGTTGGTTTGCATAGTTTAGGTTTCCCAAGTGGGAACTTCATTTGCGAGAAAGGTGTTATGTTAATCTTTTCATGCGCTAGCGCAATTCCTATCTTATGTTTGGTCCATTTCCTAGATAACTATTTATGAAGTGCTTTATAACTCGAGGTTATTCTTCTTTGATTTTATTCTTTTGGTTAATATTTGTACTTGACTCAGAAGAGAATCACCTATTATGTCTTGATACTGAAATCTTTCGATTACTATATATTTACACATTTAATCAATTACTCTAAGTCATTGTGGTTTCTTAGGTGAAGTTGTGGCAAGTGAAAAATCTTAAATCCTACTTTAGCACCACTATAATTCTCAAACCCCTGTGAGCTTCATTTCTTATGAGCCAAAGTAAAAAAAGTATGTAAAAAAGTTAAAAAAAAGAGAAGAAAATCAAGAGGAAAAAAATGAAAAAATGAGGTATCAAAGTATTTGACTTTGGGAACATGCGAGTAACTCCATCAGGGCTATAGATGCCCTACTGGCAATGGAGCAATATTCATGAGGTCACAGTGATAACCTTGTCGGGACTATGGATGTTCACTGGCAACAAGGTCTATCCAAGATGCTTTTGAAGTTAGGAC
Source organism: Cryptomeria japonica (assembly GCF_030272615.1). Lineage (NCBI taxonomy): Eukaryota > Viridiplantae > Streptophyta > Pinopsida > Cupressales > Cupressaceae > Cryptomeria > Cryptomeria japonica. The sequence goes on along the minus strand of NC_081409.1, from coordinate 101,866,573 downwards.
TACTCACGTAGCTCGCCACGGCTGATCCTAAGGGTTATGTTGGTCTTTTGAGTTCAAATGAATACGTTTGCACACACCTAGGTAATCAAAGACTAAGTGCCTTGATCCAATTTGGGATTCTTCTTCCCTTTGGACTATTTTTCCTAGTCATTTGATAAGTTGGGTTGAATTTTCCAGAGGTTCTAGGATCGGATCAGGTCTTTATCTTTGAAATGTTCAAGAACATTTATTCGAATTGGTGCTAGATGTTGTGACGTTTTCACACGTCACCCCATTGCAAATTGGGACCCCCACTTTTTGCTTCACTTAGGTGTTCTAGTTGAGTCATCTTGGCCTTGTACTAGTCGTAGTTGTTAGCCTTTGCTAGTGAGAGAGAGATATATTGTGTGAGTGTCAGGGTTGAGAGATGTTGCTAAGTTGCTAAAAGGACGATGTTGTCATGTTGTCAAAAGATGTCAAGGTTGTCGATGTTGATAAAGTTGCTAAACCTTATTGAAGACAAAAACACACCCAACAAAAAAAAAAACAAGCCAAAATTGGAAAGCAAAATGGGTTATTTACAATGGCAGGAGAGAAGAGAAAAGGCTAAATATGACCATTTACAGGATGAACAAAGTATGAGCCTCTTCTAGTCAATTTTTTGTAAGATGGAGGAAGAAAAGAAATGACCAACAACATCAGTATAATACTTATCCCATCTATGAGAGAGGTACAAGGCATGTGTGGGAAAATAAATATGGATTCAAGATATTCCTCATTGTTTACATCCATATCATCTTTCACAAAGAGAGTCCCAATGTCAATGATTTTTGTCATACCTTGAATATCTTGATCTTGTAACTGCTTATATGAAAAAATTTGTGCTGATTCTCCCAAAGGTGCATTTGATATGAGAACTTTAGAAGTCTGAAAATTACTGGAATTTTTTTCTTCTTCTTGCTGACTATGACTTGATTTTGCTTCAAGATCATTGCCTTGTTCATGCCTGATGTCACCAACTTCTTCTTCTTTGCTCAAGTCTTGAGGTGGAGATTTATTTCTTTTCTGGATTGGCACAGCACCATAAAAATCTTTCAAGAATTGTGCTTCTTTTATTAAATCTCCTACAACTTCAATGATTGGATTCTCTTTAAATGATGGTATAAAGAGTGAGATATCTGTTTCATTCTCCTTTCTTGCTGGAATCCAATCTTTTAGTACTTCTGGATATCTCACAAAGGCCTTCTGGTATTCATCTTCAACAGAGCTGCCAACCTCCATCCTAGGGGAGGTACCTTAAAAATTTTGAAAATCGAATGCACAAGGCACTTCGATCCACAGCAGAGTCGCCAAAAACTGTTAGCAAATGAATTTGTCATTGTGCTTTCTTTACCAATTTGCCCAATGGACAGCAACAAAACCTTGCAACATTGGATAAACCATCACGAAGAAGCATGATTTTCCTCTACTTTCAAAGAGGAGCCGCTCCCTCAAATGTTAATTTTATAATTCAAAATAATCCCTCCTTTCCAAGAAATAAATAATTGTGACCAGAATAAAATATGAACATTTATTAATAGCACAAAGTCTATTAATAATTTTGGTATAATTAATATGGAAAATGAAATAAATGCTTGTACATAGAAACATATAAATGAATATTAACAGCACACGGTCTTTCAATATTCATAAAATCCTTCAATGAATAATTGCAAATATTGATAAAACATAGTTTATCAATATTTCTCCAAATCGGTGATACAAAGCCCACTCTCTTTGATCAGCACAAAGACTTTCAAAGATAAATTCATGAGAGAAAGCAATTATTCTTTTATCAAGCCTGTATTTCAACTATGAGTAAAAACAATAAACTCTGGTTACAAATCTCCTTTTTTTTCCGTAGAGGAGAGAATCCCTCAACAATAAAAATAATCCCCTTTTAAAGAATTCATCCATACCTAAAGTAGTTGGGTAACTACCCGTAACTTCCCTTTTACCCAACTTTCTTTTTCAACAATTTTTCCTCCCAATTTTGGTTTACCCACTTACATTTCTTTTTCACTTTCATTAGATTTCTACATATTTGTGTACAATAATTCTGCACATTACAATAAAAATTAATTCTTGAAAGAATTAATTTACATGAAAGGTAAAAATCTTTGACTGAATTTCACCTAATTTTCACTTGACATAATTTGATATTTAACTATTTTGCACAATATGATAATATTTAATTATTAAAGAATTAAATATTAGTACAAAATAATTTATTAAGCCCTTATTAAATGAAAATATTAAAAATTTATGTCCATTTTTCATAATTAGCCAGTGAAAGGGTTACCTAAGATTTTTTTTAAAAATCATAAGGTAACAGATACGAAGGATCCAGAACTCCATTTCAAGGAGTTAGCCCAGTTGAGACAGTGGGGTCCTATCAACAATTACATCTCAGATTTCCAGAGTCTATCAGTGTTGGTTACAGACATTTCGGAGAGGAGGTTGATTATACTATTTGTGGATGGATTGTCAGAACCTCTTCGTGGTTGGGTGAAGGGACATGATCCCCTTATTTGCCACATACGGGTAAACGATTAAACGCAGAAAGTAAATGCACAGAACATAATTGAAATATATTAAAGAACCAGTTTCTGTATTAAATCAACAGTCCATGTACATCAAGTGCTTATAACCTTAAACCTAGATACGACTATCATGATGATACTAAGAAGGAAAGGTATGCAATATATAATACCCGAAGGGGTGCGACCAACTGTCGCATCCAACTGCCCCTTCGAGACGACTAACTAACTGTCGTAACCCATTATTACACACGATAACATAACATAATACGACCACCTATAATGATTATTCCAGCAACATCATCCCCCCAAGAAAAGAAGTCGTCTCTGGACGACTTAATAGAAAATAGAGATGACATTAAACAGAACCAAGGTAGAGAACTGCAGGAACTGCTAACGTCAGTCGAGCCCGGAACCAATACACCTGCTGCGTCCTTGCCTGAAAACCCTTTTCTGCTACCATCCAATGCTCAAGTGCGGATTTCACCATTAGTGCTTCCTTTGACATCACAGTCTTCCTGTGCCTAAACCAAACTTGTCAGCAAAACACTCTTTTTAGTCTCAGCCTCCACCAACTGCTACTCAAATGATACTGTCTCCCTAGCCAATTTGTCCTCAATAGCCACCCGTGTTGCCCTCTCGGCATCCAACTCCTGGGTACGTTGAGCTAACTCTCACGCTACTACTACCTCCAAGCTGGTGGTCAGCTCCTCTCGAGCCCTCTGTGCATCCACCAAGGCAACCTCACGTCCAACCGAGACATACTCCGAGTTCCTCAAGCGTACCATTCATGCCATCACATGCCATCACCGCCTTTATCCTTGTCGTGTCGTGGTATTTTTCCTTTCACCCTCTTTTAAACCACCGCCATCGTGCTCCTTCAGGCCTACGGACTGCCGGACGATGGAGTGAACCCGTACGGCGACTAGGGTCACCCGAAGCTTGGTGTCGTACGGTGGATGAATACCCACCAAGTTCCACCCTAGGCCGGTGACCTCTGTCGACGGTGGTGCACCGTACGGGGTCGAAGTCGACCGTGGTGGTTCCACCGTACGATGGCCCCCCGACGGTGGTTCCACCGATTTTTCCTTTTTTTTTTTTTTTTTTTACTTTTCAAATTTTATTTTTTTTTTCCTTTTTCAATTTCCTAATTTATTTGTCCAGAGAGTCTTCAGCTCGGGTCTCGTGTCTTTGGGATCGCCCTTCATCCTTCTCGGTTTTCCTCGCCCGAGAGTCTCCCGCTTTGGTCCCGTGCCTCTCGAGTCTCCTGCCTGGCCAGTCGGGTCCCCCTCCGGACTCTCGGGTGTCCTTTCGACCTCTTGGGTCCCCTGCACGCTTCTCGTGGTAGGGTTTCAATTTGGACCCGTTGATGGCAAGTCTATTTTCAATGGCCATCCGAAGACCTGGAACCATAAATTCTACAGGAACCACGGTCTCCTTCCTGTACATAAGAAGAAGAAGAAGAATAAAGATTTTGAAGGCTGCGGCCTTCCACACAGGGTTCCAATCGTTGCCGACACGAATGATCTTGGGATTATCTACGTCACCGAGGTTTGGGGCGTCTCCCTTCCGATATTCTATGTATTCCAGCAGGCACACCTCCTCCGTTACTTGCTCTCGTTCCTCTACTTCGAGCCTGTAGCTCTGGAACATTTCGTAATCCTCCATCTACCAGTGGAAGAGCCCGTTCAATGACCCTGTCTCATCCTTGGAGCACTCTCCTAGTTTGAGAATCCCTTCGTCGTTGGGCTCCCTGCAGCCCCGTCCTTCATTCCTCAGGTCGCCTTCTCCTTCACCCTCCGATTCCGAAGATGATGTCAGTTCCTCACTAACCAACTGTGTCCCGAGGTCTATGATAAACTTCCTTCCTCCATTCTCCATAGACAGAGTCTTCTTCTTCCAGTTGTGGGTGGCCTTGGCTGCCACCAGCCATCCTCTCCCTAAGATCGCATCATACCCTTTTTTCTTTAGTGGGATTACCACGAAGTCCAGTATGAAGGGTTGCGTCCCGATGGTAACTTGTTGGCCCATCAGTGTCTCGATGGGTTTGATTCCATGTTGATCTGCTCCCAGCAGATTAAATGTAGATGGCCACAACATCGGCTTCCCCAGCTTCTGCCAGGTTTCTTCTGGAAGAACATTCACTCTTGATCCACCATCGACGATGGTATCGGTTAGAATGGTGCCAAGGATACCCATCTCCACAATGGTCGGGTTCCTTCCAGTGTTAACTGCCAACAGCATGGGGTCTATTGCAGACCCCCCAGGAACATCAGTGCAGTGGTTGCTATTGGTGCATGGTTGGGAGAGATTATTCAGCAACGCCGTTCGTAATTGAGGCATCATCTGGAGGTCGTGTACCTTCACAGGCACCTCCAGTTTTAAAATTTGATTTAGTATAGCCTCCTCCGCCTCCAGTCAGCTGGAAGTACCCGTCGTACCCTTCGCCTTCGCCCTTTCTCGTATCTCTTTCTCAATTTCTTCCCGTGCTTCCCGTACCCTTCGCTTCTCCATCTCCAGGTCTGGGCACATTGCTTGTCTAGCTTGGGCGCAGGTTACAACCAGCACTTCCTCTTCTTTGGTTTCCTCAATATTGAGCAAGTTAACGCCGAACTTCAGGCAAGTGGTGTCTTCGTGGTCTCCCAGTCCCAACCATTTGCACAAATATTGTGTGGCCTCTCCCTTCGGGCAGTCTCGGGCGAAGTGCCCCCACTGGCTGCACGCTCTGCATTGTATCATCGGTCGGCCTTTGGAGTCATATTGGATCCAGCTCCTTGTATTGTTATTGTTGTTTCGTCCTCCCCACCGGTTATCTCGATAGCCTCCCGATGTTGCATTGTTGTTCGCCTGGGAGCTGTCGATACTGCCCGACGTAGTTGGTTGTTCCTGTGTAAGCAATACTTGTTGGTTTCGTGTTTTCATGTTGTAGGGCATTCCCTTGGTGGGATGCCCCATTAACTGGCATATATCACAATAGGCTTTCTTTGGGCAGGAGCCTTTCGTGTGGCCGTCCGTCTTACAATCTGTGCACCAAAGCTCCCCTTCGTCAGTCTTGCTCGGACCTCCCTTCATAACCTTCAGCTCTTTCATCATCCTCAGCATGTCCTTTTGCAAGGCTTGCACCTTTTTGTCGGACTCGCCATCGCTGCTGCTTCCCTCGAAAGAGTCATCATCCTCGGACGAGCTATCCTTCTTCTTTTTCTTCTTGGATGTCTTGGTCTTGCTCTCGAGATCCATCGCTCTATTATATGCATCTTCGTATGAGGTTGGTGGAACAATTTTCATCTTCCGGATGGAGTGTTTCAGTCCCTCCACGAACCATCTCTTTTTCTAACCATCCGCTGGTTGACTCTCCATTTTCCCCAACAGTTCCTTGAGCCGCTGACTATAGGCTCGGACCGTCTCGTTCTTGTTCTGCTTTGTGCCATAGATTTTGGCTACTATTTCATTGTCGTCTCAAAGTGGGCGGAACTCCTTCTTGAAGGATTTCCGCAGCGTGTCCCATGTGGCCACTGCAGTTTTATCGATATCCAAGTACCAGTCGATGGCAACTCCCCGTAAGGTTGCTGGAAATTGTGTTACCCATTCGTCCTGGTCGGTAACACCATTCGCTGACCATATGGTTTCGCAAGTGCGTCAATGGCGGACGGGATCTTCCTTCCCGTCGCCGTTGAACTTCGGCAACTTCTGCTTACTTGCCATCCCACTGCTGGGTCTCGCTCCTTTGGTGCCTTGTGTGCTTGTACCTGGTGATCCTCCGCCTCCACCTCCTGCACCTGACCCTCCACTCGTGGGTCCTCCGGAGAAGGTCGTTGACCCCAAACCGAACAAATTACCTCCCGTACAGTACCCTTGTGCTCCCCCGGCACCGTCGGCCATACCGTCACCTTCGGTCGTCTCCCTCCGGTTGTCCTCCGAAATGGACAAGTTCTTTAGTAGATCTCTGGTAGCGTCGATCAGGTTTAGACTTCGCCTTGTTTGTTCTGCCAACTCTTCGCGACTTCTTACCCTACGGTGGTTTTCTAGCGAACTGTAGAGTTCTCCTTCGGCACCCTCCATGACTCCTAGGTTCCCTTCGGGCAACCCTACGACAGTGTAGAGAGTGTAACTCTCTCTGTCTATCTCTGCCTCCGCAACCTCCGTGACACCTCCTAGGTTCCCTTTGAGCAACCCCTCGGTCGGTCGTCCCTCAACAAGCTGCCTTAGCCTACGCCTTCATTCTATTTGTTGTCTGAGATTCAAAGCTCTTTGTGCCACTTCCTATTTGTCACTTTGTATCTTTTTATTTTTGTCCTTATTTAGTATATTGGGCATAAATCACTTCCGCACATAGCAAGCACACACCATGTACACAAAAAAAACATTTATTATTTCCCTTTCGGCCACAATTTATGTCAACATTGCGTCGGGATTATTACAGGGTTCAATTTCCCCTTCGCCTCTTGCCATTGCGCTCTACGCCCCAACGACAATTGTTTTCTGCGTACTGTCGGAGGACTTGTTGGCATCACTCCTCGCGGTCAATCTCCTCCAAGCGGGTTTGTTGTGCCATTGATGCATGTGCAAGCAACCGAGGGAGGTGGTTCATCAACCGATTCGTTGTGGGGCTACTTCCAGTGCGGTCCACACTGCACTTGTTGGGACATCAGCCTCCGTGGCCTCCCTTCGGACGTAGGTCTCGATGGCCACCTAAAGCAGGATTGAGAATTCCCTCGTTGCAGTGTCTTCTCCGTTGTAGAGCTCTGTTTGCGCGTCGTTGGCCTCTAGGTTTATCTCACCAACGGGTAGGCCCATCGTGTTTGTGTGCCATCCGCTCCTTCCTTTCTCGAGTATGTCTAGGCAGCGGCGCCAAATGTTTGCCACATACGGGTAAACGATTAAACGCAGAAAGTAAATGCACAGAACATAATTGAAATATATTAAAGAACCAGTTTCTGTATTAATTCAACAGTCCATGTACATCAAGTGCTTATAACCTTAAACCTAGATACGACTATCATGATGATACTAAGAAGGAAAGGTATGCAATATATAATACCCGAAGGGGTGCGACCAACTGTCGCGTCCAACTGCCCCTTCGGGATGACTAACTAACTGTCGTAACCCATTATTACACACGATAACATAACATAATACGACCACCTATAATGATTATTCCCGACAACACCCTTCACATTGCATGATGCCATTCGGAAGGCGAGAGATCTTGCACCTTCCACTTCTAGGAGTAAGTTCACTCCTAAGAATCCACACTTCAAGAAGGATAAGGATAAGAAACCTCTACATAAGGATTCTCAGCCTCAGAAAAAAGAATCAAAGAGGTTAGACGATGAGACACTGAACGAGTTGAGGCGAAAAAAACTATGTTTTTAGTGTAGGGAACCGTGGGATTTATCTCCCAAGTGTCCTTTGAAGGCTAAGGCCAACCAGATGGAGTACTTCTCTGCTGAGGAGTCACAGTCAGAGGATGAGGAGCAGCAATCAGAGTCTGATGGTGAGAGCAGTGCCACTGAGGAGGGTTCAAGGAATGAGAAGTCCCTAGCTAGATTGTCAGGTGCTCAAAAGGCAATTACTTTTAAGGTGCATGGCACCATACAGGGACAAAAGGTGGTTGCTTTGTTGGACACTGGGGCCACACATAATTTCATAGATTCACAGTTAGTGGCTAGGAGAGGGTGGCAAACTGAAGAACATTAAGGATTCCGAGTCATGGTAGGTAGTGGTCACAAGTTACTATGCACGCAGAAGATTACAAATCTTCGCATCAGATTGGGAGATGGTTATGAGCTCCAGGATGAGTTTTATGTTGTGGACATGGATGATTATGACGTTATCTTAGGGATGACTTGGATGGCATCGTTGAGAGAGTTTACTCTCAACATGGAGAGAGTAGAGATGAGGTTCCAGCATGAGGGCAGGACCGTGGTACTCAGAGGACTATCAGATGGCAATTGTAGCGTAGTTTCTTTGAGAAGGATGGAGAGGTTGTTCAGACATGATGATGTTGAGTGGGTAGCGGAGTGCTTGATTATGCCAGCATCACCAGAGCCACAGGTTAAGAGTCATCCGCCTGATATGCAGGACATCCTAGATAGACATGCCAAGGTATTTGGCAGTATTCCACATGGCGTTCCTCCAGATAGGGGGATAGAGCACGTCATTGAGTTAGAAGAGGGGGCTAAGCCCATTATGATCACGCCCTATCGTCATCCAAAGAAACACAAGGATGAGATAGAGAAAGCCATCAAGGAGTTGTTGGAGATGGGGCACATTAGGCCAAGCAAAGCCCTTTTGCTTCAGCAGTTGTTTTGGTTAAGAAGGATGGAATAATGCGCATGTGCATTGACTACAGGGCCTTGAACAAGAAAACCATTAAGAACAGGTACCCCATTCCGAGGATAGATGAGCTACATGGGGCATGCTTCTTCACAAAGATAGATTTGAGATCAGGGTATCATCAGATCAGTATGAGGGCAGAGGACATTGAGAAGACAGCTTTTCGGTGTCACTAAATTGTAGGCTTATGACTTTGACATTGAGTTTGTCAAAGGGAAGAAGAATGTAGTAGCTGATGCCTTATCCAGAAGACCTCACATTTGTGCTCTTGCAGAGATTACAGGAGATTGGAGGGATAAGATTATAGCAGAATATGTCAGAGATACTTGGGCTTCTGATTTGATTTCAGGTACTATACAGGATGATCGCTATGAGGTGATAGATGGATTGATCAGATTTCAGGACAGGGTTTATTTGATTCCGTCATCACAATTGAGAGAGGCGATACTGAGGGCATTTCATGATGCGCCTACAGCTGGGCATCTTGGGGTCTTCAAGACCTACAAGCAGATCCGAGAGCGGTTCTCATGGAGAGGGCTCAAGGATGATGTTCAGGGGTATGTCAGGGAGTGTGCAGTTTGTCAGCAGAATAAGGGAGAGCACACGTTTCCTACAGGTTTACTACAGCCCTTGCCCATTCCGAACAGGAAATGGGAAAGCATTTCTATGGACTTCATCACTGGTTTACCACAAGTGCAGGGAAGAGATGGCATTTATGTGGTGGTAGACAAATTGACGAAGTTTGCTCACTTCTTTGCTATTCCTTCTACTTACACAGCAACTCAGGTGGCAGATTTGTTCTTCAGAGATATTTTTAGTTTGCATGGGCTACCGAGATTTATTGTTAGTGACAGGGATAGCAAGTTCATGAGCACCTTTTGGCAGGAGTTGTTCAAGCTGTGCGGTACGGATCTTACACCTAGTACGAGCTACCATCCTCAGACAGATGGGCAGACGGAGATAGTAAATAAATGAGTGGAAGGTTATTTACTGAACTATGTGACTGTGCAGCAGAGAGCTTGGGTCAAGTGGTTACACATGGGGGAGTATTGTTACAATACCACATATCACATGACCATCAGAATGACTCCATTTATGGCATTGTATGGGTATGAAGCACCAAGCTTCATGGATTTGGCTTTTGGGGACAGCAAAGTGCCCAAAGCCAAGGATCTATTGCAGGATAGTCAGGATATCCTGAGAGCACTCAAGGAGAATATACAGCAGGCTCAAAATCAGCAGAAGTTGTATGCTGACCAACATAGGGTAGAGCGCAGATTCGAGGTGGGGGACATGGTGTATTTGAGGCTACAGCCATATAGGCAGTCATCGCTCAAGAGGAACGGAGCAGAGAAGCTGAAGCCTAGATTTTATGGTCCCTACAAGGTGATTCACAGAGTGGGCGAAGTCACCTATGAGCTTGAGCTTCCAGAGGGCAGTCGGGTACACAATGTATTTCATGTGTCTAGGCTTAAGAAAGCCATTGGTCAGAGTGTAGTACCTTCTGCAGATTTACCCCCTTTGGATGAGGAGGGGAAGCTCGTGTTAGTACCTAAGGCTATTCTGGACACTAGAGAGAGGAAACTCAGAAACAGGATAGTGAAGGAGTATTTGGTCAGATGGAGAGACCTGCCGAAGGAAGATGCTACATGGGAGAATGAGCAAGTGATACAGTAGGTTGGACTGAGATTGCTTGAGGACAAGCAATTTCAAGGGGGGCGGACTGTAATGTCCCCACTTTAGCAGTTGACCACATGTATGTACGTTAGCCTAGCTCTACATGGTCCCGAGGGCTAACGAAGGGTTTAAGGGGATCCTGGAGTGTTTTGGCCTAGTCATTTCCAGTTTGGGCTAAAACAGAGTTGATTTACTTAGTTTCAGGTATACTTACTATTTTTAGTAAGTCAGCAGGACACAACGGAGGCTAGCTTTGGTGATTGGATTCAATACTCCTCGGCGAGAGCTTTCTGACGAGCTATTACTCGCGCTATTCAAAGTCCGATTGCTAATATATTTTAATGCCTAAAGTGTTATTAAAGTAACATTTAATTTAATTGTAAAATATTAAAGTGTTACTTTAATATTTATTTTTATGGGGATGTGTACAAATCAAAGGGGCACCCAAGGGAGACATGAGTGAATATTTTAATATGTTTTATATTGCACATCTTTTATCCCACATTGCTCAAGTGAGTTGGGTCGACCCTTGGAGAAAGAATAAAAGGAAGCTTTTGTGGCTTCATTCGGCATGTTGAATATGAGAAGAAATTGATGTGTGAGTTGCAGATCCATTCTTGGCATTAGGGGACGTCTATCCTCTCTTGTGACATTCTAGATGTCATTCCTTTGGGGTTTGACCATTGGAATCCATTGCTATCAGCTTCATTAGCAGGCAGATTGGGTGCATCTCCGGCTACAGGCAGATTTGGTGTTTTGCTCATACCCTCTTCACTTCTTGTCCAAATGCTTATGCCATTCTGAAGGGATGATTTTATGAAGATATTGGACTGATTGAAGACTAATTAATACTGTAGCAGCACTATAGCGCAGCACTATTCACGTTACTGTAGCACGACACTATTCATGTTACTGTAGCAGCAAGATGGGAAGTCATTGTTGGAACATTATGTCAAAAATGCTGGAGTATTTAGTGAGTTGAAAAATCTGCTATGTATTTGATTTTATTAATTCTGGAAATAATATCATATCAGCAGTAGTTCAATCTTCATGTTGCATATTATTGTAATTTCCTTCTAGAGTTCATGTTATGTGATTTCAAATCTATGCAAAGACTTAAAAACAAACAAACATTTCATTTCTGAAGCCATAAGGGGGTTTGAACATTAAACGGAGAAATAAGGAGTTGGATGCAAACTGTTTGACTAAATTCCTATCAGCAGTTGGTTTAGATTTTGGGCATTCTAGGGTGTCCATTACACATTGTCATGAGACCTCTATATAAGGTTCAGTTCTCTCATTTGTAAAGGTTAATAGTGTCTAGATAGTTGTTAGATAGTAGTTAGCAATAGAGTAGGAGGAGGAAACTCGAAGTTGTTGTCAAGACTTGTTGAATCTAATACATGGTTTTCATTGAGGCATGGTGGATTTCTATGTGTTGTTTTTACATGTTGCATGGTTTCTTGTTACTTCTCAAGTTTAGATAAAGTTCATTGATTATAATGGAGAAGTGTTATGATATGTGATGGAATTCCGGGTTCATACTTTTTGTGGTTTGCTGATTGTAAGCTACAGTGCAGAGTTAGTCTAAACCTCGTTAAGCACAAGTTCAATTTTGGGTCTTCATTTGAATTGCGCCAGTCTTTGGTATTTGATGAATCTCTACAATATGAAAATCCTCCATTCTCCTTTGGTGAGTGCGTCAGTTTTGTGGAGTTGTTCCCACATGGCGAAGCAAAACTTGGTTATGAATCCATATATCAAAGCATCTTCCTTTATTATCATTTTTCTTAGAATTAGAATAGATCTCTCAACCCTTTATTCCTTTTGTCCTATATTTTTCCAAGTCAATTAGTTAGTTCCACATTCCAGTAGTGTTCATAAACATAAGTCCCCTTGTGATTCCAGCAATATCAGATCATACATCACTGAATCTATCTTGAGCATTAAGTTAATTGTTCGCATTGTAAACCTTGGAGTTGTCTCACTTGATCATATTATTTAGCATGTAAGGTTTCTTTGTTCAAGACGGGATAGAATACTTAGAATATTGTGTTCGAGGTGTCCTAAAAAACACATCAACAATAACCTTATTTGATCATATCTTTAGCATATGAGGTTTCCTTATTCAACAGAGGATAGAATACTTAGTATTTTATTTTGTGTTGGAGAGTGTCACAAAGAACCCGTCAATAGTGGCCTCGTTTACCCATTGAATGAGTGGATGCTTATAATTACACACGCTAAACAAGCATGTTGCTTTTTTTCAATATTGCATAAGTACTCCACTGAATAAGTGGTATTGATTGGCTTGCTGCCTAGAACATTTCCTTTCAGTTGCAGCATTTCAATTAATTCTAAGTCCAAAATACTGTATGCTCTTACCTTGCCCATCTTGGGAATTAGGTGATCAAAAAGTGCAAAGGACATTGCATTTGCATCTTATTTTCAGTTGGTGAAAACTAACAAAAAAACTTACTGGTGCATATTACACAAACAGGTGTAGTGCTAACAGCATGCACCAACAGCAATCTCAATATGACAATACCAATTGTGCCAACAACCCATATTGCAAACCAAAGAAGCCCAAAAAAGCTGCCTAATTTTAATGCTTTTCATCCATTCAAGGCTTTATTCTCAAATGAATGGCAGCAACCATACAAAGGGGCATCCTCAGCATTAAACTCTGCCACCCATAATGCAACAAACAAACTAGAAATATCACAAATGTGGAAGTGTGTGATCGTGTAGAAAAACACTTTTCATGCATATGCCAAAGCATTCTAAAATTCTGCAATTAACTCATTGAGATATGATACTGCCATAGAAAAAACTTCCTTCAAGATTTCAAAATGTACAGACTGGGTAAAGAGTACATGTGTGTAAATTATTAAGTCTATAATTCTCAAAATGACAACTAAAACAAAATCCAAGGAAGTGGGAAGAAGCTGAGGTTTCAAAAAGGAGCCTGGTCCCCATTGTCCAGCCCAGTAAAAGGAAAGGATTCAGGAGGTACAACTGTCATAATCAGCATAACACCACTGAAAATATCCATTGCACAAAGGCATACTGGTATTTCATCAGAAAAAAAGTTTTCTGATCGGATGGAATTTCATTATCCATGAAAACACATACTTAACTAGATATATCATCCTTCAAATATTTCAAAATACATATTATTCTTAGCAACTGATTGCCTTCACTGATAAACATGTGCAATACGCTTGTAAGATATGAGAGAAAAAGTTCTCATGCAATCCACCAATATCCAATTAGCTTGCTAATGGGGACAGACACCTTTAACCAGTTCATCTATAATCATCTTGGAGTCCCCTTCGACAATTATTTTTCCACTGTTTATGTCTGAAAAGAGTTCACTAAAGAGAGCACTAGCTCCAGCTACCTTATTTGAGAAAATAATCGATATAGACAAAAAAGATTAATAGGAGCAAGTCTGTGTGTATCAATCACAGCAGTAAAGTTATGTACTCCATCATCATAATAAATGTAAAGACCCATTGAATCTACAACAGATCCCAGCTATTAGAATAAACAACCTGCTAGGGCCCTGATCAGATGTAAACCTTGTTGAATTTCTCTCAAACTCAAAAAACAAATGTTTATACATAAATAGGAATTAGGAACCTCTATAATAACCTCGCCAAAGACTTTGCTATGAAAATATAATTTGCTGATCCAAATCAGAGAAACACACAATTTGATGGAAAAACTTTTAAACAGCTAAAGTCCAACCAAGAGTACAAGAATGAAACCTGTTCAATGGGATCAAAAAGTTTCCAAGGGCGTATAGCAGATTTATATAAATATATGTCAAAATCCTAAGCATGACATTTTCTCCATATTTTATTGGCTATCCCTGTTGATAGCAGTTGTATACACTTAAAAATGGCTATGATTAATTAAATAAATTTTTATTATTTATTTAATGATTATTCTTCTATTAAATAAATAAATTGAAAAGATTATTTATTTAATTCATTGGTCCTTTTCTTCGATGTCAATCAATTTATTAATTAAATATCAATTATTTAATTATTTCTATAATCTTTCTAAAGTCCTCTTTATTTGCCAACTCATTTCCATATGGCTAAATAAATTAATTTTTCTTAATATTTAAATTAGCTACATTTATCTCCAACTTCTAAGTCCTAGTCAAGGGGAGGAAGAAATCAAGTTGTCCTCCTACTCCCTATATTCTCTCCACTACTCCTACCTCTTTAGAGGAGGTTTTCTCCACATCACCCTAGTCAGCATCCACTTGTCCTGCATTTCCTAGATAATCTCCAACCATCCTATATTTTGGGGGTTTCCAACTATGGTCAATGTGAGCATGCTGCCACTTGGACTCCTCTTCCACCTTTTCCTCCATCCTGCATGTGTAGGAGGAACATCTTCCTCCTTTCTCTCTCACATTCTAACCAATCATTCATAGCCATTCATCTCTCAAGATTTACTCTCAACCCTTGATCTTTGCCATGTAGGATTTTGCTCATGCAAAGTCTATAAAAGATGCATTTCTCCAGCAATTTGAATCTAGTCGTTATCTTGCAATCAAGTAATCTTAGAGCAAATCACAGAGCATTTAGCAATTAAAGTGTGCCTTTGGCTTAGCATAGGTTTTGCATAAATCATATAGCTTGCATTTAGCATTCAAATACCACTGTCCGTTCATCTATTGTCATCTTGAAAACCAAAATCAATGCAATCTGAGAGCAACCACATCAGCAAGCAAGATCAAAGGTGATAGGACACAATGAGACAGCAATTAGAGGTTTTCCTGTTTTAGTTTACTTCTTTTATTTGTTTCATTTCTAATCTTGGATATCCTGTAGGATTTTAGAGTTTTGTGGTAGCTTAAACATAGCCTTGCAGTTTTGCATTCATTTTTCCAGGTTACACAGCGGTAACGTAACACTTAATAACAATTGTTGGTGAGACAAAATGATGACTAAGCTGAAGACTGACACTAAATTAACACATAACATGTATAAATATCACTTATGACCCTTACACATGCATTATTCCATCACTTTCTAGCTTTCTTTTGACCTGTTTTTAATTTAGGAGCAGAAAAGTAAAGGCCCAAAGAACAATCCATGCTGTTTACCTCACTGGGTAAACAGGAAAAATACAGAAATCGAACAGTAATGCACAATGCAATTACAAAAGAAGTACCAGAATAATCTTTCCATTAATGTCAAAGGATGTTCATATTATATCTGTCGTACATATTACATGTCACACGACTAACATTACATTCCTCAACACCCGAAGGTGGTACAATATATGACTGCCGAAGGGGTGCGACCCAACCGTCGCGACTCTAACTACCTACCCGTCGGCTAACTAACTATTGATAATTAACATTACTAACTATACACTTTTTCCCGATAACATCATCCCCCCCAAAAAAGAAGTCGTCTCCGACGACTAACAACAAAATGGAGACAATGTAATATAAATATACAACCAAGTGAAAGTCAAGGAGGGGGCTGAGGAAGCGTCCCTGAAGTCGAAGGGTGAGATGTGGGTGGCTGGGCCGCCAGGCAGGCGCGGAGCTCATAGACCTGCTGGGTGCGTGCCGCCACATCCCGCTCTGCTACCAACACCTTCTCTAAGGCAGTCTTCACCATAAGCGCAGCCTCCAGTAGCTCCCTCTCCTTGGTATCGGCGGACTCCGTCATGCGAACCAACTGAGCCTGAACAACATCTAACTCCTGCTGGATGAGACTCCGCGCACCCTGTTCCTCTGAAAGACGGGCGTCCACCGCAACCTTCTCTGCACGGGCTGCCTCAAGCTGTGCGACCAACTCTGATCTCTCGGCTGCCCACGAGGCTTGTTGCCTGGCCGTGTCCCGCTCCAACTCCACTCGAGCAGCCTCGCGAACCGCGGACTCATGCTGTGTCTGGCGTAAGGTATAGTAGGCCTCCCTATAAACCTGCTCAATCTCCCGGACGAGAGTCGTCACCCTACTCTCCACGACCGGCTGAGGCACACGCCAAGCCTCCAACATCGCCTCCGTCTGGGTAACTGGCCACCCTCGTGCCTCAAAACATGAGGTAAAAGCTGCGGGACAGCCCTCTCGCATAAACTGGAGGACCTGCTCTAATTCCTCCACAACCTGCTGTAGAGACCGTGTCTGGGCCGCGGCCACCACTCGCCGGCCCCTCGTCACCATATCTGCCAGATAAACCTCAATGTCCTCTCCCTCTAGCCCCGATGTAGGTACAGGAGGCCCACGTGGTAACTCAAAAGTCTCCTCAACCACACCAACTGCATCCTGCTGGCCCAATGGTGTGTCTCCCGCCCCCTCAAGTGTAGCAGTCGCCTGCTCTGAGCCGGTAGGGACACCCTCTCCAGGGACCTGTCGCTCTGCCTGCGTCTCCGCCGAGGAATCCTCCAGATCCACCACCTCAGTGGGAGGCTCTCGCCGAGGTGAGAGTACAGCTGCTCCTACGGGTGGCGTCACTGTCATCTGGAATCTCCGGGTCAGCCAACTCCCCATAGCCGCCACTGATGGAACTGCACTCAACACCTCCGACCCTCTCGCCCCCGTGGAGACATGTCCCGTGATGGGCTCCTCCAACAAGGAGGCCGCAACCGTCACCACTGCATCGGATCCTACGACATCCAGTCGCACCTGAGGCTCCGTCTCAACTATCTCCTCTGCCAGGCCTCCCTGCGGTGGACCACACAACTCCGCCGCGCTGTCAGTACATGCCTCCGCGGGAATCGGTCCTGCGGCTGGTATGACGGAAGGTGCTGCGGCCGGCTGCATGGGCCTGAGTGTAACGGGCGTGCGGCTCTGTCCAAATGCCGGAATCGAAGTACTACCCGCGGACGGCCCCACAAGTGTGCCAAGTGGGAGTGTGAGTGGTGCAAACAACACTCGCTCTCCGGCGGGCTCCATCCTCCCCTCGTCTGTGGCCCTACTACTGTCGTCCTCATCCTCTGAATCCTCGGAATCCTCTGCACTACTAGAAGTTTATCGCCCACTATCTGGTTCTGCTGCGGTGGTCTCTAACACCCGTTTCCGCTTCGCGGAAGAGTGTCCAATATCCAGATGTCGCCAATGCATGATAGGAGGCTCACCCTCCGCCAAGGGTCCCTGTGGCCGTACCTCCAACTCAGCCTCTGGCACTGCTTCTCGCGTAGCCTCCAAGAACAGTCCAATGGCATAGTGGGGCATGTAAAAGGTGCGCTGCTCCATCATCAAGAAGGCGCACATCCGCTCGGATAACAAGGTAGCCCAATCATAGACGACTCCGTTCATCAACCCGTTCATCAATACTATCTGTGGTAGAGCGATGTCTGATGCCCTACCCGACCCTGTCAACCTGCTTTTGATGACGTCCATAATACATCGCCAGTGACCCTCTGCGACAAAGGACCTGCGCATCCCACGACCCTTCGTGGCGTCTACGATGCTCGCCAACTCTGCGGGGGTCAAGTCTCGGGACACTCGCTTAATCCAATGTTCTTTTTCTTCCCGTGTCATCTTCTTCGGTTTCAAGTCCACTTTCTTGCCATGTATGCCTGGGATGCCAAATACTCTGGTGAAATCTGCAGGTTTGAAGGATATGGTGATATCCTTCTCCAAATACTCAAATGTGCTCGTCCGTGAGCGGCTATCAAAGGTATCAACCATATACCGCAATGCTCCCTCGTACTCGCGAATGGCGAACACAGGCATCCGTATAGCCCATTCTACCCCTGCTCGGCGGAGACTTGTTTTCACCAAATTATCATCCGGCGTGTCTTGCCACCATTTCCGACATTCCACCCCATTCAATCCCTCAAAAGTGATATTCTGTGAAGTGGAGGTGTTCTTCCCTCGTACAGTGGACTGCTGTGGTGTCTTTTTCTTCTGCCTGGCTTCCATTGTGCCACCTGCTATTCGAACACCTGAAGGGAGAATACGTGCATCCGGCTTCTTATGGCTGCTATCCTGCAATTGTTTTTTCCAGTTTCTTTTTCCCGCAGACTCCATTGACCTGCTAACCGCTTCTTGATTTGCCCTTGTCGGATGGAAGGCACCTAACTACCTCCTGGCAGGTAGGCCGTACGGCTGTAATCCTCAACTACCTCCGGCTAATAAAATGCTCAAAACAAATCTTCGTCCACCTCCCGCACTACACCGCACGGTAATTTTGAAAAATCCTTGCGGCTGCCAAGTTCGGTTCAAGCCCTTTGGGCTTATTCTGGTTCAGCGACTGATACTAGCAGCTCGCGGGGTGTAACATGCGAAGGTCGTTTGCCAAAATACAACACGCCCTAAGCCTACCGTAACTCCACGGGATACCCCTTCGGTAGGCGGCGTTGTTTCTCCCTTCGGTAGCTTCGTTTTATTCCCCTTCGGTTCGGCGTGGCTGTTCGGTAGGCGTGGCTGTGCGGCGTTTGTTTCCCTCCCTTCAGCGTTTTATCTCCCTTCGTTCGGTAGGCGTGGCTGTGCGGCGTTAACCCTGTGCGGTGCCTTTGTCTCGTGCGGTGCCTTTGTCTTCATCCGGTGCCTTTGCTTCGCGTTTTGTCTTCGTTTTGCTTTGTGCGGCTTTTATAAATCTCCGGACTACCACCGCACGGTGGCTTCCACCTACGGTGGTGTCCACCGTCGGTGGTGCCACCGCACGGTGGCTTCCACCTACGGTGGTCCCGCCGTCGGTGGTGCCACCGCACGGTGGCTTCCACCTACGGTGGTCCCGCCGTCGGTGGTGCCACCGCACGGTGGTGTTCACCGTGGGTGGTGCCACCGCACGGTGGTGTTCACCGTGGGTGGTGCCACCGCACGGTGGTGTCCACCGTGGGTGTCCACCTACGGTGGTGCCACCGCACGGTGGTGTCCACCGTGGGTGGTCCCACCACGTGGCCACCGCACGGTGGTGCCACTACGTGGCCACCGTGCGGTGGTCTTTTTCGCCCTTTTTCTAACTTTTTTTTCATTTTTTTTTTTTTTTCCAATGTTTTTCAATTTTTTCCTTTATATATTTTTTCAATTTTTTTTTTTTTTGAATTTTCTAATTATTTTTTTTTTTCCCTTCTTTTTTTTTTTTTTTTTTTTTCATTTATTGGCTGACTGCGACTGTGCACCTCCTGTCGGGCTGCTCCTGTGCGCTTCCACCCTCTGGTGATACACTTTCAGTTTCGACCCATTGACGCCCTCTGGGATTACCTGTCCATCGAGGGTCGAGAGTTTGACGGATCCGTTGGCGGCGACCTCTTGGATCCTGTAAGGGCCTAGCCACTTCACTTTGAACTTGCCGGGCTTAATCTCGTTCCTTCCGTTATACTTTAGGACTAATTGGCCCGGTGTGAACCTCGCCCGCCGAATGTGTTGGTCATGCCAGTATTTCCTGCGTTGTTGGGCCACGTCTGTCACCCACTGTGCCATCGTCCGTCTTTCATCCAACTTATTTAAGGCGTATAGTCTCTCTCAAAGGCTTTCCATGTCACCCAGTTTGTTGTCAATGGCGATTCTGAGACTTGGCACCATGAATTCGATCGGTACCACAGCCTCCTGGCCATACATCAATTGGAAAGGTGTCTGCCCGGTGGTTACTTTGTAAGTTGTGCGGTACGCCCAAAGTACCGAAGGCAGACGCTCTTCCCAGTCTTCCTTTTCCACCCCACAGGACTTATAAATTACCGACACGATGATTTTGTTGGTTGCCTCGGCCTGACCGTTTGCCCTGGGATAGTACGGACTCGATAGAGAATGAAAAATTTTGAACTCGGTTGTCAGTAGTCGAACAATATGATTTACAAAGTGCCCTCCTCTATCACTTGTCAGTTGAATCGGTATTCCGTACCGGGTGATAATCTGTTCATAAATGAATTTCGCCGTGCTGACGGCGGAGTTGTCTGCCAACGCCCTGGCTTCAACCCATTTGGTCAAATATTCTGTCGCCACGACAATGTATCTACATCGTCGGGCGCGACTCGGTTTTAATGGACCAACGAAGTCTAACCCCCATCTTTCGAACAATTCTTGAGCATGCGCCGGGTTAAGTGGCATGAAATCTCTTTTTAATGGTCGCCCAGCACGCTGACATGTATCACAACTTGTCACCCATTCTCTGGCGTCATTATGCAGTGTCGGCCACCACAAGCCAGCTAGTAGGACCTTCCTTGCTGTCGTATCCGGTCCCATGTGCCCTCCAGCAGCCCCTTCATGGGCTTCTCTCAATACTCCTGGGATTTCCTCTTCCAAGACACATCGTCGTAGGATCTGATCAGGTCCCATTTTGTAGAGAAGACCATTTATAAGTTGGAATGTTCGGCTTCTTAATGCAAGTTTCCGTCTTTCACCTGGTGGCATTTCCTTCGGAAATTTTGATGTTGACAGATATTCACCCACACTGGTGTACCAATGAGGAAGGATGGCAATGCGGAAAAGATGGGTGTCCGGAAAATCCTCGCTAATGCCTTCGGCCGGCTCTCCCGACTTGATCCGTGATAGCTGGTCGGCTATGACGTGGCTCCTGCCAGGTCTGACAATGATGTTGAACGTAAATTCTTGTAACAGCAACAGCCATCGACTAATCCGCCCCTGGATGATTGGCTTGTTCACCAAATACATCAACGCCTGGTGATCCACATAAAATGTGAATGGTGTCGCCAGTAAATAATGTCTGAATTTTTGGACGGAGTATACCATGCCGAGGGCTTCTCTCTCCGTCGTGCTGTAGTTCCTCTCCGCGTTTGACAAGAGTCGACTTGCAAAATATACTGGGTGGTCCAGCCCGTGGCTGCCGACCTGTGCTAGGGTGGCCCCTATGGCGAAGTTGGATGCGTCGACATGTACATGGAACTCTTTGTCCCAATCTGGGTATGTCAAGATTGGCGCACCCACCAATCGTGATTTTAACTCTTGAAAAGCCTCTTCTTGGGCCGTCCCCCAGACGTAGGGCTCCCCCCTTCGTGTCAGCTTATCAAGTGGGTATGATACTTGGGCAAAGTTCTTAATAAACCGCCTATAATACCCGATGTGTCCAAGAAATGACTTGACGCCGGTAACATCGTCGGGCGCCTCCATCTCCACGATGACTCGTATTTTGTCAGGGTCCGTCTTCAGTCCAGCCTTGCAGACGATGTGCCCTAGTAACTTGCCCTGAGGCACCATGAATCTGCATTTCTTGGGATTTAGGGCGAGGCGGGCTCGTCGGCATCTCTCCATGCATTCGCCAAGTGCGGCCAGATGTGCCTCCTCCGTGCTGTAAATGGACCAATCATCCAAGAACGCTTTGAAGTTTCCCACGGACATTTTATCGAAGATATGGAGGATTATCCGTTGAAAGGTAGCTGGCGCGTTGCACAACCCGAATGGCATCCGGTTGTATGCATAGACGCCATCTTCTACGATAAAGGTGGTCTTCAATTTGTCCTCCTCTGCAATGGAAATTTGATTATATCCGGAGAATCCATCCATAAATGAATAAATTTCGTGACCCGCGACTTCCTCGAGGATGGTGTCTGTGAATGGTATGGGAAATGGGTCTTTAATTGTGACAGCATTCAAACACCTGAAGTCTACACAGATTCTTATCTGATCGGCCTCCTTTTTCAAAGATATTACAATGGGTGATACCCATTCACTCGTCTGGACCTTGAAGATAATCCCTGCTTCCAGCATGCGGTCAATTTCATTATTTACCCTGGCCGCATAATTTTTGTTCATTCTGTATGGCCTCTTCCGTACGGGCACGGCCCCGGGAACCAAAGGGATCCGATGTACACAGAGTTCTTGTGGTACCCCCTTGAGGTCCTTATATGTCCAAGCGAACACGTCTTTGTATTCTGTAAAAATTTTGAACGCCGCCGTCTTTAAGACGGGATTCCAGTCGTCGCCGACTAGAATATTTTTCTGTTCTGAAGGTTCTCCAAGGTTTGTAACTTGAAGTGCGGATTCTTCATACCTTATGGGCTTACTTTTGTCAAACTTGTGCGCTAGTGCGTCATCCACAGGGACATCCCCTTCCTTGTATTGTCCGTACTCTGGCGGAAACTCGTTCATGTCAGGTCCTTCGATCCCCAACATATTGCACCCATACAATAATTCATAGTCTTCCATTTGCCAATGGAAGAGCCCTCTCAAAGAATCCGTCTCATCCTCAGAACAGGCTTGAATTCCTAAGATGCCTTCATCATTTGGTTCCCTGCCCTCCTTCCCTTCGTCGGTATCGTCTCTGTCGGACTCTGACTCCGACGCCAACTCTTCACTGACCTGTTGAGTTTTGAGGTCAATGGTATACCTTCGGCCAGCCTTTTCCATGGACAAGGTGTTTTTCTTCCAATTGTGATTTGCTTTGGCCGCCACCAACCAGCCTCTGCCGAGGATGGCGTCGTACCCCTTCTTCTTCAATGGGATGACCACAAAATTCAGGACGAATGGCTGTGTTCCGATCGTCACCTGTTGCGCCATGAGTGTGCCCAGCGGCTTGATGCCGTGTTGGTCTGCTCCCAATAAAGTAAAGGTGGACGGCCAGAGAGTAGGTTTACCCAATTTTTTCCATGTTTCCTCTGGCAAGACATTTACTCCCGACCCGCCGTCGACAATTGTGTCGGTCAGGATGGTGCCCAATATACCCATTTCCACCACTGCTGGGTGTCTACCATTGTTGATCGTCAGGGTTAATGGGTCTGCTGCTGTCTCGCCAAGGTTGTCCTTGCCATGTATTGGTTGGCCTACTGGGGTTACTATTGCGGATTGCAACAACGTCGCTCGCAAGTGCGGCATACTTTCTAGGAGGTCCTTCATTTTGACAGGTATCTCGACCTGTAACAGTTGGTTTATAATGTTTGTTTCTCCTTCAGAGCGAGAAGTACCCGCCAGCTTTTGTGCACCCTTGCTCCTCAACATCTCCCTCTCCAATTCCGCTCGTGCCTCCAGTGCCTTTTGTTTTTCCGTACGGGGGTCTGGATAAGTGGCTGCTTTCGTCTTGGACCTTGTTATGGCGAGTGCATCCTCCGTTTCTACATTCAACAGGTTCACGCCAGATTTGGGACAATTGCCATCATCATGGTCCCCGGGACCGCACCACTTGCAAAGTTTTTGTGGTGCTTCCTCCACCGTACAGTCTCTAGCGAAATGCCCCCAGTGATTGCAAGCTCGGCATTGTATCATCGGCCGCCCTTTAGCGTCGTATTGGATTCGGCTTCTATTATTCGTATTGTTATTATTGCCTCTTCCTCGCCTGTTGTTTCGGTAGCCGCCAGACGAGGCGTTGTTGCTCGCAGGCTGGGACGTGCCAGCTGACGCAGATGGTTCTGCAAAGAGGACCTGTTGGCTACGAGTCCTCATATTGTACGGACACTCCTTGGTAAGATGTCCGGCAATCTGACAAATATCACAAAATGCTTTTTTCGGACAAGACCCCTTGGTGTGTCCGTCGGTACGGCAGTCCGTGCACCATAACTCCCCTTCGTCGCCCTTGCTTGTGCTTCCTTTCGTTGCCTTTATCTCTCTCATCATTCGCTCCATATCTTTTTGGAGAGCCCGTACCTTCCGATTAGAGTCGTCATCACTACTATCACTTTTGTCCGAGGAGGAATCATCGTCCGTCGAGGATTTATTTTTCTTCTTCTTGGACGTCTTCTGTTCACTCTCTAAATCCATTGCCCTGTTATAGGCGTCCGAATATGAAGAAGGGGGTACTATCTTCATTTTTCGTCTAAGGGATTTCTTTAGGCCTTCCACGAACCACCGTTTTTTCAATCCGTCTGTCGGCTGGTTCTCCATCTTTCCTAGCAGCTCTTTGAGCCGCCGGCTGTAGGTTCGGACAGTCTCGTCCTTCCTCTGTTTCGTGCTGTAGATTTCGGCTACGATCTCATTATCGTCTCTTAGGAGACGAAACTCTGCTTGAAATTCCTTCTTTAGGTCTGCCCATGTGCCAATTTTGGCCTTGTCCGCATCCGAAAACCAGTCGATGGCTACGCCCCTCAGTGTTGCGGGAAACTGTGTTACCCAATCGTCCTCGTCGGTAACACCATTCGCTCCCCAAATTGTTTCACACATGCGACAGTGGCGGACAGGGTCTTCTTTCCCATCCCCATGGAACTTTGGAAGTTTTTGTTTTTGTGCCATACCTTGCCTTTTTACCACTGGTGGTGGCTGTTGTCCTACTCCTGATGGGTCAGATCCTATAAGGGGTGCTTGACCGCCGTGCCCCGGTGTCCCTCCGACACTCCTGGCAGCCCCGGTGTCTTCTCCCTCTACTACCTCCTCCCCACTCCTTGGAGTTTTGCTAGCCTCTGGTGTGTGTGGCAAGTCCCTCAACTCCCTCAACTGAGTTTGGGTACACTCTATCCTGCGGCGGGTTTCCGCAAGTAACTCCTCCCGACTCCGTGGGTGGCCTCTGGCCTCACCGTCCCCTTCGGAGCGTTCCTCCTCTCTTCGCTTATACCTCTGTCGCCTTTCCACTTGCTGTTCAAGGATCAAGGCACGTTGGGCTACTGCACGTTCATCTATATATTGTTGCTTATTTTTGTCTTTATTCAGTGTATTGGGCATTAATTCCCAGACCGCTTTGATGACATAAAAAGTAGAACACTTTTATTCATTCATAATGTGGAAGACAAGTTTATGCCAACAATATGACATAATTATTACAGTAAGTGTTCTTTATTCCGTCCCGTATGGGTCACGATTCAAATGCCCCTCGCGCCATCTCGTTCTGCTTCCCGTTCCTCGTACTGTTGCAAAATTTCTTGGCGTCGGTCCTCCCGGGCAATCTCCTCCAGGCGAGCTTGTTGTGCCAACGATGCTTGTGCTAGCAGTCGAGGGAGATGGTTCATCAACCGATTTACCTCCGGACTCACTTCCAACGCTGTCCACACGGCACTTGGTGGGACTCCTGCCTCCGCCGCCTCTCGTCGCACGTGGGTCTGAATGGCTACTTGGAGTAGAATCGAAAATTCTCTCGTCGCAGTGTCTTCTCCTATATAGAGTTCTGTTTGGGCATCGTCGACCTCGGGATTCACCTCACCAACGGGTAGGCCCATTGTGTCTGTGCGCCATCCGTGTCTTCCGGTCCTGAGTTCGTGTCGGCAACGGCGCCAAATGTTTACCTCACTGGGTAAACAGGAAAAATACAGAAATCGAACAGTAATGCACAATGCAATTACAAAAGAAGTACCAGAATAATCTTTCCATTAATGTCAAAGGATGTTCATATTATATCTGTCGTACATATTACATGTCACACGACTAACATTACATTCCTCAACACCCGAAGGTGGTACAATATATGACTGCCGAAGGGGTGCGACCCAACCGTCGCGACTCTAACTACCTACCCGTCGGCTAACTAACTATTGATAATTAACATTACTAACTATACACTTTTTCCCGATAACACATGCAAAGGGCATAATCACTAACATCAGCCAGTCACAACTGCTGAATGACCAGCCAAACCCACAACCCTTGTTTAGCTGCCCAGACTAGGGCATATACCCAAAAAGATAATTTTTTACCATGTTGACCAAAGAAGACTGGTGTGTCAATTTAGTTGACTGCTGTAGCAGCTGGCTTGACCATCTCAGCTATACATATAAAGCAATGAGTGAATTTTATTTTTTTGACTCGATCCGATTTCTCAAGACCAAAAAATTTGCTAAAGAAAATTGAATTTACATGTATCAACAACCATTTATTATTTGTAATTCAAATATGATGATGAATTAGACTAATCATGAATTTGTTATGCTGTAAAATAACTTTATGTTACTGATCATGAATAATCGGTTATAATTTCCTCTCCCATGAGGGAACCCAGATCTAGATCATTTCCCTATCCTTGGACGGAACCTAATTCTTATAGTATATTTGTGTTTTGAGAGAAAGCCCAGTTCTGATATTATTTGTTGTTTGAGATCCAACCCTAGCAACATTCTGGGTATGACAATTTACCCAAACCCCCATAGCAGGAGAATTGAAAGATGCCGCCAAATCTTATGCAAATCCATAGTCATAGGACGATTTACATATTCATAAAAACATGAGAATTTTAAAAAATTATGCACAACTACTTATAGCATCAATATAGGGTAATTTACAGAGTCCCAATAGGAGGATTTATACACATCATCCCACTGATCAAGCATTCCTCACAAAATAACTTACAAACCCCCAATAGTAGGAGGACTTAAAAAGCATTTCAATTAGGACCTCCACTCAAAGAAGATGTGTATGTTAAAGTAAATAAAAAACAGAAATGATAATCCAAATAATCAAATTAAAGCTTCATGCTTGTCTAACTAAGTCTGTGAACATCAACAAACAATCCCTCATCCCACCTTTGAATGCATGTACATTGATGACCATATTGCAGCATCTGTTTCTCTGTGGCAAAGAGAAACCTGTATATAGTGGCAAAGAGTCTTACAATGCCATTTAGTGTTCCTAACTGTCTTCCTACTTGTTGTTTGCATCAATCTACCCTTTACAGATGTTACAGTTGTCCATATTACCTTTACAACTGTTCCAGCCATCCATTGCCCTTTTTATTATCTTTTGCAGCTGTTCTAACAGTCCACTAATATTTTCATTTATTTGTCTATCCTTCACAGTTGTTTCAGTTGTCAAACAATTTATATCTAGCTATATATATAGCTGTCTGTCTATTTTTATTGCCCCTTTTGCATGTGGACTATGGTCAACTATTTAACTACACGGTATGTCCTCATAATTTCCTCCCTGCTAAGAGAAATTCTGCCAACTTCACCAGATAAATCAAAACTACCTTATAGCTGCAAGCCTGCAAGGATGCACCATGAGAACATTGAATCTGTTGTGGTGTGAAGTGCATGTAAGCCACTAACAGTAACAAAGTAACAAAGTAGTCCTCAAATGGATAATCCAAATGTTGAATGAGAGGAGTTGGAACACCTAGGATTGAAATATCCAAGAGACTGAAACTGTTTGCCAATGCCAAGAACATCCTTGCATGAGGATGCATGCCTTGAAAACTTGGTTATTTGCACTAGAGGAATTTGTATTGAGGAGATGTTCATGTACTGAGGGCAGCATTTGATATGGACAATGGAACTGAATCACAAGAGTTGTCGAAAAAAATGCAAAAGTGTCCCCCCTTGCTTAAGAACGGACCATATGGGAGGCAATGAGACACGAGAAGATGCCTATACTGAAGCTATGAAGAGTTCATTATAAAGCTGTGAGGAAGGCCTATTAGGATCAAAAACCACTGTCAATGAGGAATCGGATGAGCAACATGAAGTTCATCAGCAGTATGCTGAATCGAAAACTGGCCCAAGGAGTGGATTATTGTTGGAGCAATAGGAACAAGGTTGATGTGGTGGTAATGGCCTTATTCTACGGATGCAACCACTAGAGGAAGTAGTAGGGTCGTGAAATGATGGTCAAAAGACTTGCTTACAACTAGAACTCGTACTAGAACAGTTATGGTCCCAAAAACAATATCTATACTATGGATAATGTAGACAACTACTTGAGGAATGCATGGTGTCCCATGATTAGGAATTTAGGATCACAAGGAACCTATAGAGAGGACAACAAAGTGAGATCACCCATTTCCAAGACAACTTCAAGAAGTGAGGGCAACAAGCTTGGTAGTGTAGATGAAGCCAAGTTGCTAGGCAAAACCATTAGTCTGATTTTGTATGGTCATGTGGGAGGTGTTCCGCCAACCTTTTCATTTCCTTTCAGCTGTCAAGTACTTTACATCTAAATACCTAAACCTCCCTCTCAATAATTCTCAATCCTCAAGGATTAATGAGTTCCAAGGATAGGACTGCCACTCAATTCTCAATAGAGAAAAGAGAGGAAGTAATATGGCCTCCCATGTGAGAATGAGTGTGGCTTAGTCAACTCTGCATTCTGCCTCGTACTGCTAATCTCACTTGGTTCTAGTTATTTCAAGACTAATTTAAGATGGCTATTGTGACCTTGGTTTGGAAATCCTTGAGATTCATTCCTACTGTAACTGCTCTGTGATGCATCTTTTTAATTACTAAAATTATTTTAGCCTGGTTTCTTAATAAAGGGAACAGCAATAAAATGAAATTGAAGCCAAATGACCACTTTATTATAAACATGCTCTGATGGTATGAATCGATAAACATGTGGGATGGTTTCTTTTACCATTGATTGTTTTATTTTCAAGAAACATCTTAGCATAAATAAAGCTATCGATAGTGGTTTTAAACAGCAGACAATTGGTAATGCCCCCGAAGCAGAGAGGCCAAGGAAGAAGACTTTCAGCCAGGCGGTGGCGAGAAGAGCGTGTCCTCTTCCCGTGGATGCAAGGTTCCTTCCAGAGCAGAACAAAGATGATGGCGCCCATCCCTCAGGAGAAAATGGTGAGGTTCTTCCTCTTGCCGGTCGCATCACCATTAAACCTAATGATTCAATGAACGTTGCTATTTCTTCTGAGATTAATAGGCTTAGAGATGAAGCCATTTTTTTTGCCGCCTTTGATATTAACAAAGTCCCATCTCGTCAATTCCTTAACAAATGGCTGCAAGATGTATGGGTTAATAAATTAGGGTTCCAATTTTCGTTTTGTAGAATGATACAAAGAGGGCTTTTCTTGATTTTTTTCAATAATAAGGAAACCCAAAATAAAATAGTTGATAAACAATACTGGACAGTAGGGAAGTCGACTTTCAGGGCTGTTAGTTGGGACCCTGAGTCATGTAATGATGAGATTCTGGCCCTTTCAAGCCCCAAATGGATTACAGTTAAAAATATCCCTCCCTTTCTTTGGTCGTGTGTAGATAAAATTGCTGAACCATTGGGTAAAGTCATTAAAATTAACTCCTCCCCCACGGTGCTCCCTCACCCTGATGCTCGGTTGCTTATTGCCCTAAAACCAGGTGCTGATTACCCTGTTGTTATTGACATTAATCTTGATTCTAAAACAGTTAGCTGCCCTGTTGAATATTTAGGAGGTATTGATGCCTGCCATTATTGTAAGCAGAGTGGTCATTTTAAAAGCAGGTGCCCCAGACTTTCTAAGAAACCCTATAAAGGTAAATCTTCTGTCCCTGGACCACCTTCCATTGAACCTTTGAATGATCCCCTTGCTCCTCCTCCGTCCTCTTCCTCTTGCCCTCCTTCATCTCCCCCTTCCGCCCTTGTCCCCCCCCCTCCACCTCCTCCCTCTTCCCCTCCTCCTGCCCCCCCTCCCTCCTTCCCTACCCCCTCTGTGGCCAATTTTGTTTCCTTGTACCAGGCTGCCCTCAATGATGCCCTTCTTGCTGATTCGGCCCCGCCCTTCGTTCCTCCTGGTCTTCCTGATCTCTCTGGCTCTTCTAGAGGTTCGAGATCTCTTAATGCTCAACAGATTGTTCTTGAAAAATTAAAAAAGGCCGCCGAGGCCAGAGAAGTTCTTACACATGCTCCTAATCAGCAAAAACTGGAGCTGGAATCTTCCACTTGGCATATGCCCTACCTAGAAGATTTAGGTAGGGTGGTTAAGTCTACAAAAGATGCTACTATCATTGCCTCTGAACAAGGCCAAATGGTGGTGGTCTCTAGGGATCTTCCTAGGGAACTTGATTGTATTAGTGGCTCTCCTTATGTATCTCGGGATGAGACATTGAGTATTACCAATGGAGAGGAGGCGCCTATGGGAAACACTGACAGTGGTACCCCTTGTTTTCTTGATCAGTCTACCCCTATCTTGAAGGTAGAGCAATCTGCATCTCAGGAATGTGGGCTCAATAAAGAACCATTCACCCCGGGTTGCTCTATTTTTGAGCAAGGCTCTCTTTCCACCCCAGATGACCTCTCTTTGATGAAAGTTAGCAAAAACAGGAGGAAGCGGTCCCCTAAGAGTCACGAGGACTCACCCTTGAGGAAAGAATCTATGGGACCTGAACAACTCTCTGAAACTAGGAGGAAAAGAGGAAGACCATGTTCCTTTATTGCCTTTGATGCTAGCAATATCACAAACAAGGAGGACTAGCCCAAATGCTTTGAGGGTTTTAAGCCCTCTATGGATACCTCTCAATAATCATTATTATGCTGAAAACAATTTCATGGAACATCAGGGGATTAGAAGCCCCTGATAGAAAATATATCATTAAGAGGTTTCTCAATAGTCACAAGGATACAGATTGCCTCCTTCTGCAAGAATTGAAAGCTACAGGATTCACCTTGCAGATTGGCCTTAAGTGCATTTGGAGAGAGGCTTCCCCCTTCTTTACCAATCATACCAAGGGGAAGGGTGGAACTGCCATATTACTTAGCCCAAAATGGGCTAACAAAGTTATCAATTGGGGACAATCCCCTTGTGCTAGGGCGGTATGGGTTTCACTTCAGATTGATGGCCAAAAATTTGGTATTTGTTCTGTTTATGCTCCTAATGACTATAGGGAGAGAGGAGAATTATGGAACTGGTTTACGGGGATGGAAGACATTCCTTGGATCCTGGGAGGGGATTTTAATATGATTGAGCATGCCTGTGACAAGAAGGGGGGTAACAAGTTTGAATGGAAGGGTTTGGAAAGAACTCAGTGGGACAGGATGATCAATAAACTGAACTTGGTAGACCCCATTGCTGGTAGAAAAGACCATCTCAATTCTGTGTGGTACACTTGGTGTAATTATCAACAGTTAAATAAGAGGATTTATTGCAGGCTTGATAGATTCTACTTTAACAAGAATCACTTTGACATTTCCAAAGGGTGCAATGGAGATCAGTACTCTGTTTCCCCTTTCACTCTTTCTGACCATCATCCTGTTCTCATGGGTATTGACCTCCTTGCCTCACTCCCTTCCCCTTCAGTCAAATCTCACTTCTTCACCTTAAATTCCAGACTTTTGAATGATGGGGACGTATGTTCAGCTATTGCTTTTACAAGGTTGTTCAATTTGAGTAGACACCCTTTGCTTTCCAATGTTGACAGATGGATCCTTAACATTAAAAGTTGGACCTCTATCTTCTAGACTGTTGGGAAAAAGAAGGCCAAGGATGCCAGGAAAGTTGAGTTGTCCCTTCAGCAAGACTTGTGCACCGCTGAAAAGGATCTTCAGGATTCCCCTAGTGATGAATCCCTGACGTTCATTTTGAACTCAGTCAAATCTCAACTCAGAAAGATTCAGAATGTGAGGGTCAGTGGCCTAAGGATTAGAGCCAAATTGAATTGGCTTGATTCAGGTGATAAGGGTTCTAAGTTTTTCTTTCATTTACTCAAGGTTAAGGAAGCTAAGGATAGGATCAGTGCTATTTGTGAAGATGACAGACATATTACTGCTCCAGAGGAGATTCTTAACTGTTTCTCAGAGTTCTATAAGAAACTTTTCACTTCTGATAAAGGGAATGAGGATCAAAGTGCTGCCAGAGCCCTAATAAAAAATTTGATTCCTTCCAAAATTGAAGCATCTGACAAAATTATGCTAGACTATCCCATCTCTAAGGAGGAGATTGAGGGAGCAATTCTCTCGATGAGTAATGACAGATCTCTTGGACCTGACGGATTTCCAGTTGAGTTTTACAAGAAGAACATCAAATGGATAGTGGGAGACCTTTATGATCTATACAGTGAAGCCATCAGAAGAGGCTCTCTGGGCAAAGAGATAAACCAGGGGCTGATTAAACTCATCCCTAAGGATGGGGACAACACCCTCCTGAAAAATTGGAGGCCCATCACATTGCTTAATGTTTCTTACAAGATTCTGGCTAAAGTTGTGGCCAACAGACTGGTTAAGATACTTCCTAAGATTATTAGTCCTACTCAGACCGGTTTTGTTAATGGCAGATATATACTGGAGAACCTGATCACATGCTGGGAATCTCTTGATCGGGCTAAAAACTCTGGACAAAATGGTGCCATGCTTCTTATAGACTTTGAAAAAGCCTATGACAGAATTGAGTGGAACTTCATTATACAAATGTTGCAAAGTCTGGGATTCCCAGAGTCCTTTACTAAATTAGTACAAACTCTGCTCTGTGAGGCAAATGCTGTGGTAGATGTTAATGGCCTCAAATCTGAAAATATTGTCCTCTCCAGATCTATTAGGCAGGGATGCCCATTGGCCCCGGCACTGTTTATTCTAGCTGCTGATGCTATGTATTATATCCTGAAAGACCATTCCTTGACCCCAAGGGTCAAGGGTATCGAACTTCCTAACAAAGAAGAGGTCCTTAATGTGCAGTTTGCTGATGATACAGCTATCCTCCTCTCGTTGGATGAGAATAACTTATCCTCTCTGCTCCAGAATATTGATCTCTTCTGCAGAGCCTCTGGAAGCAAAATTGCCCTTCACAAATCTTGCTTACTAGGGTGGTCTGACTTACCCCCTAATTGGATGTCTAAGTTTGAGCTACAGTGGGGTGGTCCACATCAAATCACTAAATACTTGGGCATTCCCTTCTCTGTCTCGCCAAACCTAAAGGAAATGTGGGACTGATTTAGAAAAAAGATTGACAAGAAATTGAGTAAGTGGAACAGGAATTACCTCTCCCTGGCTGGGCGCTTTCAAGTATGTCAAAAAATATTATCTTCCTACAACATTTATTGCTCTTCTGCTTGGCTTTTTAGCAACTACCAATTTGAATACCTTCAGAAGCAAATTAGGAACTTCCTATGGTCTGATGGGAAAGGAAATAAGAAGCAACATGCAGTTAAATGGGAGTGGTGTACTAGACTCAAGATCCATGGACGGATGGGTCTTAAAGATCTCAAGATTCAAGGCATTGCACTGGCTTCCAAATGGATTTTTAAAGCACTAGAAGGTGAGGAACCTTGGAATGTCCTAATCAGACACAATATTTTGAGATCCCTCCCTACAAAGGCAAAAAGATGGAAAAATCTTCCAATGTGGGACCTCCTAGTTGGTGAGTTTGAAATCTCTTCGGCTGGCTCTGAAGTATTCAAATCCATCTGGAAAGCTTGGAATCAAGTCAAACATCTTATTAAGGGCAAGCATATTCTGGACTGCAATGGGGTTTTCAATCTTGGCAGATCTGTTTGATGGAACACCACTCATAATGGGAAGAAGCTAGCCTGCCTCCAAGGATGCTCTGCTTTGAAGTGGCACAATTCTGGCATCACTACCTTTGAGCATATCTTGACTAATGGCTCCTTGTCCCCTTGGGAATTCCTGCAAATGACCTTCAACCTCCCTTCCTCGCAGATCCGTACCTACAATGTCCTCAAAAGTGCCCTTGATCCCCTTCTCGCCTTGGCCCTGTCCTTTGCACTTCCCCTGGTCTCCTCCCTCTACTGGATTGATGGTTCCTCTCTTCCTCTCTTGAAATCCAAAATGGTCTATTCCTTCCTTACTGAATCTGGAGATATACTTGCTCATATTAACAAAATCTAGAATCTCTCCTGGGATAATAAGCAGCTGCAATCTATTCTCTACCGATTCTGGTCTGGCCCCCCTGAGCCTAAAAAGAAATTCCTTGCTTGGAAACTCCTCCTCAATAAGCTCCCTCTTAAGGATTCTAATGGCAATCCCCTTATGTGTAAGCTCTGTCGCTTCCCTGAGTCTGTTGTTCATATATTTTTTGAATGTCACTTTGCCAAAGAAGTATGGAAATTGTTTGGTCTTACTATTGGTCCCAACCGTGTATCGATTGAAGAGGTGATCTTTGGTTATATTAAAGGTGGCAAAAAATATGTTAGTCTCTTTTGGTCTGTTCTTTCTTTAGAAATACTTTGGATCATTTGGAAATATAGAAATGATGATGTGTTTAATGGTAAGAGTAGATACCTCACTGAGTGTCTTAGGAGACTCATTCTCTATCTTGTCTCCATGCAGGTTACAGTTGTCCTCCGCCTTGATGAAGGCAAGTTTGATAGATGGCTTCGCGATGGTGTCACTCCGGTCTACATGAGGGAACTATCTTATGGATTCACTTGGGACCGCACGGGAAGTAATAAAACTCATTTTGAGCAGGCACTCATAAATTTCATGCATGAGATGGAATCCAGGCAGCAGAGGCTCGACTTCATTCAGAAAGAGATGGATAGGCTCCCTGTTCATCCGTTCAGAGAACAGTTCATTGATGGCTGTATCCCGATTTGGAGTGAGGGTGATTTAGGATGAACTTCGTGGATCACTCCTATGGGGGACAACTCTGACCCTGATGCTGTTTTCTCCTTTTGATTTCCTCTCTGAATCTGAACCATGTACAGCTGAACAATCTTATTATCTCTGTTGATTTGCACATACTATATGTTTTGTAATTTTTGTATCTTTTGTGATGCTGGGATTATATGTTGGTCTCCTATGCAATCTCTATCTCCGTCTAAATGTAAGTAAAGGTCATGCGGATAGGACTGTCTGTTCCAGCCTTGGCCTATTGGGTTTTTTGCTGGGGGACTTCTGATTCTCGGCTGTAGTCTTTCAGCCAATATTTTGTAACTGCTGTTTATGATACTTAATCAAAAGAAACATCTTAGCATTCTAATCATAGCGTTGACTATAGGTGTCAAATAAAAAACAACAACAACAAGAACTCGCTCAACTTGATCCAGCTTCCCTACATGAACGGTTGGGGTTTGCTAATGTGCCAAAAGTTACTACAGTTCTTTAATTTTCTCTAGTAAACTCCAATGGCAGTTCAATAAAATGATCAACGTACAAAGTTAACAAAGTTCACCATAATGCAAATAAATTCAATTCAGCTTGCCCTGAAACAAACACATTTAAGTGAATTTACTTCAAGATAAACATTCTCAGACCTCACTCGATTCAATCCGCAACCAAGCCATGAATGAACAGTTTGGTTCTGCATGATGCCAAAATAAATATACTTAAGTTATTGACAGTTCTTTAGATTGGTCCACAGAATTTACTTAACACAAATAAATTTACCTGAATTTACGTTAACATAAACAAATCTACCAGATTTTATTTTAACAAAGACAAACATATCTGAAATACTTTAGCAGATAAAAAATCAACGATATATAGTTTAACACAAATAGATTCAAACGGAATTTACCTTTAACACAAATTGATAAAATGAAATAACGTTAGCACAGACAAATCAAAGTGAATTTCCTTCAACAAAAACAAATTCGTCTAAAATCACTTCAGAGAAAACAGATTAAACTGAAAAACTTTCAACGCAGAACAAACTACAACACAACATCAAAGTCGGACTGAAAAGCATAGGAAATAAATGATTAAAATTACTACTTAACACAAATAAATTTACCTGAATTTACTTTAACACAAACAAATCTACCAGATTTTATTTTAACAAACATATCTGAAATTACTTTAGCACATAAAAAATAAACGATAAATAGTTTAACACAAACAGATTCAAACGGAATTTACCTTTAACACAAATTGATTAAATGAAATTATGTTAGCGCAGACAAATAAAACTGAATTTCATTCAACAAAAACAAATTCATCTGAAATCACTTCAAAGCAAACACATTAAACTTAACATATTTCAACACAGAACAATATATAACATAACATCACAGTCGGACTGAAAAGCATAGGAAATAACTGATTAAAATCACCATGACGTGTTGAAAAATAAAGAATCGGACATTTAGAGTGCTCTGTCATTCATGGCTACATTTAGTTTAAAATAGCCTAAACCAGCTACCGAGGTAAAATGAAAAAAGTAAAAACACATTCAAAAAAGTGAAACCTTACCATTTTTAATCCACCTGCAATAACCTCGCTATTTTCAGTGCAAAACAGGGAATCATCATCTAATGCAAATCATCCAACCTTGTGCAGTTGTAAAGATTGTGCTTTAAGCAAAACCGCTGACAATTTCTTAGCATTTATGCATGAGGATTGTTCTATTGTTGAATTTATTTCGTTCTCGACTCTTCCCACTACGGCAATTGGATTAGCTTGTACAAAAGTACATGACCTTTTGTCCTTAGGTGTAAGAATTTATGTTCTTTTTTCTTTTCTTTTTTATTATTTGTTGAATGAAGAATAAAAAGTTATGGCTAGGCTTTCTAGGAACTAAATGTCAAAAGACTATTAAAAAGGATCGAAGATTTAAACCAGTTAAGGTAAAAGAAGAATTTAATAAGAATAAAATAAAAAAGATCTTTCGCCGCGGTGAAGTGGAACTATTTATATTTGAAAATGACAGAGTTGGATTTTTATAGATATTATTTTACGGACATACTGTCATTACTAGAGGCGGCCGCACAGTCCTCACAACCAAGTCAAAATATTATTATTGGGGAGTCACATGGACGTCATTAAATTAATGGTTGTGAGAGTATTTTTTTGAAAATTGTGCTTAATTTTTAATACAAGTTTGAATATCTATAATACATTTATAATTGACAAAATCTTGTATAATAGGGAAATGTGAAAAAAGAAAGTGTTTATAGATAAATAAATAAAGTCAACATTTTTTGTTTTTTCAACTTCAATATTTTTTTAAAAAATGTCAATAAAGTTTTATCATCATCAAAATGGTCAAAGGGCATCTAGACATCTATTAGCTACTATAAGGCTGACTAACATGTATAAATGCATCCTTGCTTTATAGGGTTATCCTCAGGATAACCCCCTACAAGGCTTAACATACAAAGGCAACTGGGTGGCAATTTGTTCCCATTCTACGTGGGCATTCTAATGTGCACATAAGACGTTCCCATTTTGGGAATGGGCTAAAACTCTCAAGGATGCATGCTCAGGGTACATTGAATATGTGTTTTTAATAAGTTGTGTGTATATAGTTGGAAATTAGTCTTAGTTATCAATTTTGAGTCATAAGTAGATTTATTTTTTTAAGAAAATTTCTACTCAACATTTTTCTCTAAATTTGGAGGGAACTCTTTAGATTGACAGGTACAGAGTTAACTCCCAACATCAATTATCACCCCTAAAAGGATGGACGAATATAGATTGTTAATAAATGGGTGGAAGGATACTTGTGCAATAATGTTTATGGAAAGTAGAAAGCTTGGGTTAAGTGGTTACATTTAGAGATATTTTATTACAATACTGCTTACCACATATCCATTGGCATGTCTCCTTTTAGAGCATTCTACAATTATGATGTATGACATTTGTGGTTTTGGTTATTTTTTACAACAAGATTCCCAAGACCCATTATTAGGTCAAAGAAAGTCAAGATATCCTTAAGTCACTTAAGGATCACATTCAACAAACACAAAATCAACAAAAAATATATGCAAATAGGTGAAGGACAAAGAGGGCATTTGAGATAGGTGACTTAGTCTTTCTCAGGTTGCAACCATATGGGCAGACTTTTTTGAAGAAGAGTGGTGCAAAAAAATTAAACTTCAAGTATTATGGTCCTTACATAGTTATGAGGAGAGTGGGAGAAGTTACTTAGGAGTTGGAGTTGCTTAGAGATTGTGGAATCCATAATGTGTTACATGTATCATCCCTCAAGAAGGCATTGGGATAACACATCATGCCTTCTTGAAAGATACCACCCTTGGATGAGAAGGGGAAAATAATTTTAAAGCTTGAGGCCATATTAGATGTTAAGGGGAAGAGGATTTGGATTAGAGTTATCAAAGAATATTTGGTTCAATAGAAGCACTTACCACCAAATGTTGCCACATGTGAGGGTGAACAAATTCTATAGCATCCAAATCTTTAATTGCTTGACGAAAAGTGATCTCAAGAAAGGAGGACTTTAATGTCCTCTTCCACTAAGTAGTTGGAAATGACCCTTTTAGCCTATTTAATTCTCGTAAGCTAATTTCAGGCTTCGTTAGGGAATAATTTAATTAATTAAATAAAGTTGCCTAAAAAGGTAATTTATCTGGATGACTTTATTTTAATTAATTAAAAAGGGTTACTTAAGTGATCTAAAAGGATAAATATTATAAATTCACTTTATAAAGTGCTTAATTGATTTATTTTAATGTGGAAAATTAAAAAGCACCTTCATGAAGGTTCTACAAGAAATTATAAAAGGTGAATTGAAAGCTCATTTGTATATGTCAAAGTTTATTTTCTTTGTCAAGTTTTGAAACTTTTAGTGAGAGAAAACCCTAGGATGAAAACCTTAAGGGAATTGGTTTCAATGGTGAGATATCTACCCTAACAGATTACAAGTGGAATCACATAAGTTTCAAACAAGTGTTGGATGGTTCAAGTAATTAAATAATTTGAGATGTCTTGTAGGCAAGTCAAATTATCTTATTTATTTGTAGGATGGAGGGAGGTTTTTTATAAGCTGGTACATGCTAAAGTTGAGGGTATCCAAAGAAACAAAATATATATATTCCTATGATGGTTGTGGGAAATCTTCTTGTTGGGTGTTGCAGTTTATGCTATTAGATGTGCTAATACAGGAAAATTTGTAGGTGTTTTGAATGTCATCAAATAATGAGTTTGGATGATTGCAACCCATTTTGGGAATCATTTGTTGGGCACTCTACACTAATAAGGGTGATGTGGGGATTGTTTAGAAAAATTAAAGGAAGCAAAATAATCTAAAATCGCTTGTATAGTTAGTGCACTCTATAAAGATATCCCATTGCTAATCGAAGATACCTAGAGGTGATTGACATTGTTTTAGAATAGCATTGAAGAGGTCATGGGTATTTGTGAAGTTATTTGGGATGTTTGAGGATATCTTTTGAAGCTCAAAATTTCATGGGAGGGTTGACATTAGGGTTTACACAAACCATTGTTTGAGCTACAAAATAAGGTCAGATTATATATTTGTTAATATTGCGTAAGCT
This sequence comes from Cryptomeria japonica, assembly GCF_030272615.1. Taxonomy (NCBI): domain Eukaryota; kingdom Viridiplantae; phylum Streptophyta; class Pinopsida; order Cupressales; family Cupressaceae; genus Cryptomeria; species Cryptomeria japonica. The sequence goes on along the minus strand of NC_081409.1, from coordinate 101,827,327 downwards.
AAACTCAGAACAACAATTTATAAACTTGCTCCAATGTATGCCATAAATTTGTAAGATAAATGTTTGATGAATTTCTTTAAGGTTAATAAATTGGAAATATAATGAAGACTTGTTTCAAATCATTAAAAAAAAAAAACATATAAGAATCAAAACAATCTCTTAAAAAGGTGTGCACATGAATTGTTTGACAAAATTATCATGTAATAAAACTATGAAAGATGGAAAAAACATAAATAATTGGGTCAGATCATTACAAATTCCATGAAGCACAAGAAGTTGTAAACATTGGTGAAGAATAATTGATATACAATTGGAATCAAAGAATATCCACTAAAACTAAGATGAGGATTAGGATCAAGGAAATAAAATGTTTGCATGAGTAACCCCAACAAAAATACTCAAACAATGCTCAAATGATGATTTAGAGCAATATATTACATCAAGGAAATAATCTGAAAAATGAAAGTACAAGTAACAATAATATCAAGAATATTAAAACCGATTGATGAAAGTAGAAGGTGATTCTATTACTCCACTAAAACATAGAAATCATTAACATAACTATACCATACACCCTATATTGTTAAAAAGGGAGAGGTGTGACAAATCCAATTGAAAGTTTGTGTCATTAATGTAGTGCATGAATAGGAAAAAGCAACATAAAAAATACCAAACATGATGTACTTGCAACTAAAAGAGGGTGTGTAAATAAAATCACACATGCTAGAGGAGAATAAAGTTTGTGATTTCAAAAAACAAAGAGTTCACAAAACCTCATGACACTTTATAAGTAGCACAAGTGCAAGTGACATGGCACAATATGTTGTGCAAGATCTTCCAAAACACAAAATACAATGATGAAACTTTATTTTGGTGTATTTACAAAAGTGCATACAAATGAAGTTATAAAATATTCATAAAAAGACTATAAAATAGAACAACAAGACTCATCATGTCGTAGTTCCTACAAAAATAAAAAACATCCCTTGAATTATTCATTATCATGGAGGGAGACTCAACAAATTTGGAAGATAAAGTGAATTACTTGTTTTATCAGGAGTGATTCTCATGTCTTGAAGTATATTATAATTTAGAGTGTTGTGAATTATATGGGATTAAAGATTTAGTTATCCTTATTTAAGCGCTTATGACTATATTAAAAAATAAATGGGCGCTTGAAATCATGCTTTAATCCCCCATAATAGAGTAATGTTGAAAGTAGAGCCCCCCCATAATAGAGTAATGTTGAAAGTAGAGCCCCCCCAAAATTACAAGGTTTACTCAATGTAAATTTTACAAGGACAAAGCTTAAATCAATTATAACACATGATGATTTTAATTTTTTTTTAAAGAGCCTTGTTATAATGCATTTCTAATATTAAAAATAAAATCCTTAAAAAAAATTATATAAATTTAAGAAAAAATATTTGTTTTTGATATCGTGAGAAAAATTTATTCCTTTTCAAAAAGAGCAAGAAAATTGGAGATTCCATTAACAATTATAGTCACAAATAACAAAACAATAAAACCTTATACCACTATTTAGTGCTCAAAAAGATCTTTTTGAGGCTTATAAGAAGTGAATTTTTTGAGATATTGGGTGAAATTTATGGCCCATTAAAAAGAACCCAACATTGTTGGCTTGGTTCTCAAGTTGTGTTACCTAGATAGGTGAGCTAAGATTGTGCTAGGGTGATCCTTCGGTAACATGAAGGTTGAAGGTGACCAAGGTGGTGTGTGGGATGTAGTGGTGATCATGAAGTCAACATTTCACTTGTGGTAGTAGATAGTTGTGTCACTCATGGAGGTGTGTTGTGATGATGAGATCAATGGCACTGCAATATTTAATCCCCCCAAGAGCTAGATGTGATCAAGAGTTGATTCCCCTAGGTCATTCAACCTCATATCAAGGCATCAACCCTATGTAGTATTGTACCTTGCAAATTTTTATTTTTAGTTTTCAATAAAAAAGGTAAATTAAAATTTATGTCATACCAATGTTGATCCACATCTGCATTGGAATAGAAAATAGGAGAGCTTAGATGTAGTTCGATGGCATAATGATCATATTACTATATGGATCTATATGATTGCCAATGGATAACCTCAAAAACCTCTATGCAAAACTATGAGAAAATCCTTTCAATTTTACTATTGATCCATACATTTTTTAGGCTTTTCAATTGTGACAATGAGGTTAATTTTTCTCTAAGATGCATTGCATGAAATCGGCTTATGTAAATCTCCCAAATAAGAGAAGATATTTGTATATTAGAGATGATGATACCATATTGGAATCAACAATAGATTCACAAGAGCTAAAGGATCCTTGTAGAACCAAATGACCATCTACAAGAGGCATAAAGAAAAACAAGCAAGATTTCAATGCTCATATAAAATGTGTGTGAAATATACATAGAAGCCCTTGTATATAAAGGCAAGGGTGAGGAGACAAGGTAATTGAGTTAAGCGACTACCCCACATGTGTAAATGAAAAGTGTGAAGACATGTGTAATGTACACATTACTTGAGATGAAAAAGAAAAAGTTTCTAAGTAAGATTTAAGAAGTAAGTTTGAAAAGGAGCCATAAAGTGGCTAGATAAACAAAGACACTTTTTACACCATCAAAACATTTGCATTTGCAAATATGTGTGTAGATTTGAAATTAATATGTTTTTCAAAATTAATTTGTCAATACCATTGTTGTAATGTTCCCTGACCGTACTGGTGAAGGAAGCAAGGGTGTACGATGGAGCAGTCGTACGGTGCTTGAGTAAAGGTCGTACTGTGAAGGAGACTTGGCGTACGACTATCAAGAAAGGGTCGTATGGTAGTGTCAAGGAGGTCGTATGGTGGTGCCAAGGCTGTGCGGTGGTGCAAAAATAGGTCATACGGTAGTGTGAGAATGGTCGTACAGTAGTGTCGAGGAGATCGTACGGTGGTGCCAAGGTCGTGCGGTGGTGCAAAATAGGTCGTACGATAGTGTGAGATTGGTCGTACGGTAGTGTGGGAGCATGTCGTACGGTGGTGGGGAGGGAGTGTAACCGTACGGTGAGGGAAGGGTACGATAGACTTCAACTTGTGAGGGAGTTAATCTCCTGCAGGTGTATTGAATGATGAATTCGAAATATTAGGAATCCTTTATGCATGTAAATCAGAATAACGAATACGCAACTGCAGAAGTAACAATGATGAAATTAAAGATTTGCCAGATCCAGAACAAGAACACTGAACAGAGTAGGGTGAGGGGTGAATCCCACCGAAACTGCAAGTACCAAATAGGGAGGGTCTTTCACCTCCGAAATGGCGGTAACCAGAACTCCAACAGGAATTCACACAAGACAGAAAAATATCAAAATTCGCATACCCCCAACAATGACTAACACAGCCAAATATATGGGCTCCGGGAAACTTCTCGAAGGGTTACAAATGGGCCGACATGACCAACCAAAACTTGTCTAATCTAATTAAATAAAAGGGCCCGAAATATTTGTTATCAAATTTGGGCCTTACAACATAGTAATTAGATTTATTATTTAATTACATCGGGGATATCACAGTCCTCCCTGGCCAAAAATTGCTTGCCCTCAAGCAATTGCAAACTTGGATGCTCCAGAATTTGTTCGCCTTCCCAGGTGGCATCCTCAATGGGTAGATTCTTCTAGTGTATAAGGAACTCTTTGACTGTGCGTGTTCTCAACCTCTTTTCTCTGACATCGACGATCTCCACCGGTTCCAAAATTAATTTCCCTTCTTCGTCGATGGGTGGCAGATCCCTAGACACTGTGACGCACTGCCCAATGACCTTCTTCAGACATGACACGTGAAAAACATTGTGAATCCGACTTCCCTCAGGAAGCTCCAATTCATAGGCAATTTTGCCCACTCTCCGAACCACCCTGTAGGGTCCATAGAAATGCGGCTTCAGCTTCTCCTTACCACTTGTCTTCGAGGAGGATTGTCTGTGCAGCTGAAGTCAAAGGTAAACCAAATCACCAACTTCAAAATTTTGCTCAATCCGGTGTCGGTCAGCATACATCTTTTGTTGGTTCTGTGCCCTCTGCAGGTTTTCTTTGAGAGATCTCAGGATGTCTAAACTCTCCTGAAGCCAATCTTTGGCCATTGGTGCACGACTATCTCCCAATGCCAGGTCAATAAATGAAGAAGGTTCATAACCATACAGTGCTTTGAAAGGTGGCATGCCTATCGACATGTGATAAGTGGTGTTGTAACAATGTTCACCCAAATGTAAGCAGCAAACCCAAGCCCTCTGTTGTGCTGAGACGTAGTTCCTGAGATAACCCTCCAGCCATTTGTTCACAATCTCGGTTTGTCCGTCTGTCTGCGGATGGTAGCTCATGTTGGGCGACAACTCGGTTCCATCCAACTGAAATAAATCCATCCAGAAGGTACTCAGGAAATGGCTATCCATGTCACTGACTATGTTTCGCGGTAAACCATGTAGGCAGAACACCTCACAGAAGAACAACTCGGCTACTTGAACTGCTTGATATCTTGTGGGGATGGCAAAACAATGTGCATACTTGGTCAATCGGTCGACTATGACAAAAATGCAATCCTTTCCTTGCACTCCGGGGAGTCCCGTAATGAAATCCATCGAGATGCTATCCCATTTCTGGTCGGGAATTGGCAGTGGTTGCAGCAGTCCGGCCGGTAGGTTATGCTCAGATTTGTTCTGCTGATAGGTGGAGAATTCCTATACATAGTGCAGAACGTCATCCTTAAGCCCCTTCCAAGAAAACCTTTCACGGATCTGTCTGTAGGTTTTCAAGTATCCTGGGTGTCCAGCCAAGGGGGAGTTGTGCAATTCCTTTAGAACCTTTTCCTTCATCTTGGATTCGGGTACCAGATAGATTTTGTCCTTGTAATAAATGATGTCATCAACCACCTTGTATTGGTCATCATGTACTCCACCATCCATTAGTTCGCAGGCAAAAGTGTTCTTAGAGTATTCAACCAACAGGTATTCCTTCCAATCTGCCGAAATCTGAGATAAAGAACATATGGTGGACCTTCTTGACAGGACATCAATGACCACATTATTCTTTCCCTTCACATATTCAATGTTGAAATCAAATGCCTGGACTTTGCTCACCCATTTCTGTTGTCGTTCATTCAGATCCCTCTGCTCCAAGAAGTATCGCAAGCTGTTGTGATCTGTTCGCACAACAAACTTTGCTCCGACGAGGTACTGTAGAAACTTCATCAGTGCGTGTATGATGGCGAGCATCTCCTTGTCATAGATGGAATATAACTGCTCAATTCCCGAGAGCTTCCAGCTCTCGAACGCAATGGGGTGACAGTCTTGCATCAACACCGCTCCAATGCCTTCACCCGAGGCATCACACTCCAGGATGAAAGGGCGAGTGAAGTCTAGTAGTGCCAGAACCGGACACGTGCTCATCACTTCTTTTAGTTTGTCGAAGGTTTGTTGTGCCTGTGCATTCCAATGGAAGGATCCTTTCTTTGTAAGATCTGTCAGTGGTGCCCCAAGTTGTGAAAATCCTTTCACAAACCTTCTATAATAACTGCACAAACCAAAGAATCTACGCAACTCCGAGAGAGTCTTTGGTGGAGGCCAATCCAAAATGGCCTAAATCTTTTCCTGGTGAACTTGTACCCCCTGGGAGCTGATGACGTGACCCAAGTATATGACCTCGATCATTCCAAATTCACATTTGGATCTTTTGGCATACAATGATTATGATTCCATAATCCCCAATACTTCATCTAAATGCCCCACATGTTCCTCCCAAGTCTTGTTGTAGATGAATATGTCATCAAAAAATACCAATAGGTACTTACGTAGCTACTTGTTACAGATATGGTTCATGCAAGACTGAAAAGTGGCCGGAGCATTGGTTAATCCAAACGGCATGACCAAGAACTCATAGTGTCCATAATGGCAATGAAAGGTCGTCTTTTCCACATCTTGATCCCTCATATAAATCTGATGGTAGCCGAAGCAGAGATCAATCTTGGAGAAATAGATTGCGCCATGTAGTTCATCCAAAAGCTCATCGATCCTGGGAATGGGTTACCTATTCTTGATAGTCTTCTTGTTTAGAGCATGATAGTCGACACACATTCTGAGAGTTTCATCCTTCTTCTTCACTAGAACCACCAACGACGCAAAGGGGCTAGAACTGGGCCGGATCCATCCTTTATCTAGGAGCTCCTGGATCATTTTCTCTATCTCATCTTTGAACTTCTTTGGGTGGCGATAGGGTGTGGTGATAATGGGTTTTGCTCCTTCCTCCAATTCGATGGTGTGCTCGAACCCTTGGTGTGGGGGTATACCAGGTGGAATGTCAGAGAAGACCAAACTATGCCCATTCAGAACTGACTAAAGTTCCTCATCCTGGTAGTAAGTCGGTTGCCCTTTCACAGGTTTTGTTGAGATCAAGCAATGTGTTGCCCAGACTACTTCATCATGTTTGAAGATGGCTTCCATTCTTTTGGCGGAAATCTCCCTCGGTCCGCCATTCGACATTCCCCTGAGAACTACCTTCCTGCCATCAACCTCAAATAAGAACTCCGTCTATTTGAAGCTCTGTGTGTACTGGTCGAGGATCTCCATCCATTGAATGCCCAATATGACATTTGTGTCATCCAAATCCACAACAAAGAAATCATCGGTCACCGTGTAATTTCCCATGGTGATACTCAGTTGCGGAACTAGGTGAGTGCATGATAGGAGATTGCCTCTTGCCACCTTGACATCGAACCCTTCATTTTCCTTCGTACACAAGCCCCTACGGTTGACGAGTGATGAGTTTATGAAGTTGAGCGAGGCTCCACTGTCGAGCATAACAAGAACTCGTTGCCCTTGGAGTGTACCACGTACTCTAAATACACTGCACCTCGGGGTACCCACTAGTGTGGCAATGACGCCCCCCTTTCATACCAATGTGGAGATTCTCTCCATCGAGCTGGTTTCATCGGTCGATTCTTCCCTTGGGGTTTTGCTTTCTTCATGCTCCTCTTCTCCGTCAGACATTACTTCAATATATTGAATCTTTCCTTTGCCCAAACATCGGTGGCCTGGTTCCCATGGTTCTTTGCAGGTAAAACACAACTTCTTCCTTCTGAGTTCCTGTCTTGTGGCTTCATCGAGTGAAGACCCCTTCGAATAGGGTTTATTATCCTTCTCCCTCGGAACAAAAGGTGGTTTGGTAGGTGCAAAACTTTTGGAAAAGGAAGATGTTGCCATGTTGCGGGCCTTTTTTATTGCTTCTGTGAGTGTGCTAGGGTTGAACCCTTTTACCCAACCTATCAGTGGTTCCATCAATCCATCTGTGAACAAGACCACCAATCTCTGCTCTGAGATGTCGGTCACCAACAAAGATAGTCTCTGGAATTCTATGATGTAACTGTCCACAGATCCCGACTGCTTTAGTTGCACCAACTCCTTGAAATTGAGTTTTGGGTCCTTCCCGTCAAATCGATCTATGAGCTTCTCTATGAATTCAACATAGGAAGTTATCTGGTCATGGCCAAGAGTGCCCATTCCATGATGCCACCATTCATGTGTGACCCCTTCCAGGTGGAGTGTTGCAAACTTGATAGCTTCTTCTTTAGGCATCAGGTTGAGTTGGAAGTAAGTATCTGTCTTTTGAACCCAGGCACGTGCCGAGGTCACTCTGGCCCCATCAAAGGATGACAGGTTGATCTTGCCAACCTTCCATTTGATGTCATTGTTATAGTGTCCATAATGGCCCCGACTTCTGTTGCCCGAGTATTTCATCCGGAGCTCCACATAATCCTTGAAGGATATGTCCCCTTCGAGATTTGCATCCCTCCAATCTTGACTTGACTGTGCTTGCATCTCCTGAAAGGTGGGTTCTGGCTGCCCCCGTGGTGCTTTGGATTTTTGAGGAAAAGTCGGTATCAGCGGCCGTGAATGTGATTGTTGGACGTTTGACCTTCCCGTGACCGAATCATCGCCCTGTCCATTCTGTTCTCCATTTGTTTTTCCCAAGGCCAATTGTCGTAAGGTTTCCTCCATGATTTGTTGGCGTTGCTCTCCTCTGGTTAGGGTGTTGTTGAGTTGAGCTTGGCTTTTGGTTAGCTCCCTTAATAGTGCCATGACTTCTCTTGTAGGGTCCTGTGGTTCGCCCATTTGATCGGCTGAAAAGTACCTCCTTCTAGTGTACACTTGCATCTGCTACACGACAGGCTAGCAAGATCACAAGCTCTAATACCATTGTAATGTTCCCTAACCGTACTGGTGAAGGAAGCAAGGGTGTACGATGGAGCAGTCGTACGGTGCTTGAGTAAAGGTCGTACGATGAAGGAGACTAGGCGTACGACTGTTAAGAAAGGGCCATATGGTAGTGTCAAGGAGGCCATATGGTGGTGCCAAGGCTATGCGGTGGTGCAAAAATAGGTCGTATGGTAGTGTGAGAATGGTCGTATAGTAGTGTTGAGGAGGCCGTACGGTGGTGCCAAGGCCGTGCGGTGGTGCAAAATAGGTTGTACGGTAGTGTGAGACTGGTCGCACGGTAGTGTGGGAGCAGGCCATACGATGGTGGGGAGGGAGGGAGTGTAACTGTACGGTGAGGGAAGGGTATGGTAGACTTCAACTTGTGAGGGAGTTAATCTCCCGCAGGTGTATTGAATGATGAATTCAAAATATTAGGAATCCTTTATGCATGTAAATCAGAATAACGAATACGCAACTGCAGAAGTAACAATGATGAAATTCAAGATTTGCCAAATCCGAAACAAGAACATTGAACATAGTAGGGTGAGGGGTGAATCCCACTGAAACTGCAAGTACCAAATAGGGAGGGTCTTTCACCTCCAAAATGGCGGTAACCAGAACTCCAACAGGAATTCGCACAAGACAGAAAAATATCAAAATTCGCATACCCCCAACAATGACTAACACGACCAAATATATGGGCTCCGGGAAACTTCTCGAAGGGTTACAAACGGGCCGACATGACCAACCAAAACTTGCCTAATCTAATTAAATAAAAGGGCCCGAAATATTTGTTATCAAATTTGGGCCTTACAACACAGTAATTAGATTTATTATTTAATTACATCGGGGATATGACAATTGTTCTTGCCAATCAAAATGCATATTTTCTCAATTGCGCTCACCACAACATGATTCTTAAAATATGGACTTCAATGGTCTACTAGTGTTTTGTTTGTTAAACTTTTATCCATTTTATATCAAATTAGTGTAGGATTAAAAAGTGAGCAACCATTTCATTAAAAAACTATCTTGTAAGATATTGAATCATTTGATGAATTCTTTACTTCCATATGCAAGGAATAAAGAATTCCATGATTGTGCAACCCTTATTTACATGCTTTAAATAGTGAGTAACAAATTTTCTTTTATCTTCTCTTTAAACTTAATTTGTGAGATAAATATAATGCTCATGAATTTGAAATAATAAGGTAGTTTTTATGAATCTCATTTCAAACCTAGAACGTGATGGTCTTTCTTTTCCCTTAAAGAAAAAAATTCATTTTGGTAGTTTATATATGATGTTTTATGATATACGACCCCCAAAAAATCTTGCAAATGAATCCATGGACAACTGAAAGGTTTCTTTTAGCCATATATATTTTAATTGTGAATCCCTTCATAGATACCTATTTAAAAAATTAAGAATATAGTCCATGAGGTGTAAACCAAATGGTTAAGTTATTCAAAGATAGATATTTGTTGCATGTTTGAATTCCTTCCTTTAACCATTATATGAGTAAGGTAACTCATGTGGATAGAGGATATAGTGGTTTGATTATTCAGATTGGGTCATAGATTGGTTCTTAGATGTTGTCAAAAAATACATACAAGAATGCTTAAGGCAAATAAATTGTTTGATATTATACCTCAAAGAGGTGTAATATCATAGATTTCAATGAGTGTAAGATATGCATAAATGGGTGTGTTGAAAAGATATTGAGAAATTTCAAGTAAATTTAAGGGACAAGTATAAAATCAAATTCCATGATATTTGTTAATATTTAACTAATTTATGCTAAAACAAGAGCTTTGGAATATGACACAGATATCCATCAAATCACAATAGAAGGGGATTTTGGTCATATTTTTTAGTTGCAAATGCCCTTGTAGATATATGTGTCAAAAGTGTAGGAAAATACAAAAAGGCACATGAACTATTTATTAAAATTCCTAAAAATGATGTGGTGTCATAGAATGTCATGATTGTAAGATATGTATTTAATGGTGTTCATGATAAGATTTTAAGGATTTTCAATGAAACTCCCCAAATAAATGTGCTCTTATAGAATATGATGACTGTTGTATATGCACAAATTAGTTTAGTTGAAAAGGCCTTGGAAATTCTTTTATTTATTTTTAATCGATAACCAGGTTAGATTTATATTGCTTAAAAAGGAAAGTATACATACTTAAAGTTGTTAAGCAACAATCTACAAAATGGGGTCTAGCCCCTACAAAACCAAAAGAACCCGAGACTGACACCACACCTACATAGCCTACCATTCCATATGCAATCCTTACAAAAAAGCCTCCCCACCCAAAACCCGACAACCCCCATGGAACCATCCTACCGAAACCAACCAAGGGCCTCCTCTCTAGAGAAATTAGGAATGCCCTGACTAGGACCTGCCTTGGGTATCTCCATTCCACCACCTGTCAAGGTTTCCAGCCTGCCACCTTGAAGAAAACTGCGATCCACCACCTTCGCACTCTTCCGCGAGATTTGGTCACGCACCAGCGACCGCCCATCTTCACCTATTGGAGCCTGCGACTTCACTGGGGTCTGCTTGCCATGCATTTTCGCTCTTTTCACCGGTCTTAGTTCCTGCACAAACTTCACGACATCCCTCCACCCATTTCTTGCATCCTCCATCTGAGCATCCACAGAACGAGAAGCCAACCACACCACCAACGGCTGCACAACTCCCATTTCCTCACCAAGATGTCGCCACGACCCTTGCACCACTCCCAGACCCTTGCCAATCTCCGCATGAGCTACCTCCTCCACCAGACCACCCGACCATTTAGGTCTCAGCACAAGGGTCGTCACCCACAACACCTCATCTATCGAACCTGTAAGGCCCTCCCCAAACCAAGCTTTGATTTACTTAGTTGACCATGTTTGACCTATTAATAAATGCCTTATAATTCAATAGAATGGACTGTGTTAGGCAGATAGGTTTGTGAGAAAAATAATTGAACCAAGTTATAGAGTTATCGCACCTAGTGGTGTACTTTTGATGTGTTATGAAGTTGAAATCCTAAAAGACCCATTGATTGGATAATCTTGATTTCACGTATGTCAGCTATGTCTGGATGAAGAACTTATATGATTCTGTGATTGGGTAACATTTATGAATGTAGATGCTTCATTTATATGCTTTATAGATACAAAACTCTAGATGATCCTAGAATAGGATAAATTTGAAAGGAGGTATGTCATTATTGAAATTGCAGGACTTTACTATGAATATATAATTATGATGTATGGTTAAGTTTATGTGAATTGGGATGAAACTGCTTATGTGAATTTGCTTGATAAAAGATGTATTTAATCTGTGCAGATGAAAATTGTATGCAAGTGATGATGTGTATTGTTATTCCTTTGAATTACATTATATGTGGATATTTGAAAGTACTAATGTGTAAGTTGAGATGCGCAGGAAATTTACCATTTGACCATGGAAATTACGGAGAATCAAACCTAGACTTATGTATGTTCGTAAGCCAGGGTTTGTCTATTTGGAGAGACAACACCCCGTTTGTGTTGTATTTTATTCGTAACAGTATATGTTGCATGAGTGTTAAGTGTTATTTAAATTTATTGTGTAAAAACCACAAGAGACAATTTCATGTTTTATTTTTGTAAAAGTGTTTTATTTGTGTCACTTGACACATGTGTGGATTTAAATTTGAATGTTTTATTTTGCCTCTTGGTGGGAAAGTGTTTAATTATAGTTTTCTTAAATAAAATAATGTGTTGTCATAAATACTTTGGGAATATAATATTTGGGGTGGTCAACTTATGTTTGACCCGAAAATAAACTTCAGAGGGATTTAAAATGGGTTAAATGAACACCTAGGGGTAGTTTAATAGGGTTTCCTAAAGCCCATAAGGTATACCTAGGGGTTAGGGGTAATTTTAGGCAAGTTTCTACTTTATAATGATCTTTTTAACGCTTTAAAAATTGGTTTTTTTGAGTTGAGCGAAAATTGAAAATTAGAAGTTAAATCTAATCAAGATTTTTCCTTTTGGAATGAGAGTCTTTTTGCATTTTTTGCTTTCTTTCCTTTTTGGTTTTTAGAAACCTGTGAGAACTCTGAGAGTGAGCTTCTTAAGCAAGATTTTTGAGAATTGGAAGGTAATCACCCACTCTCCATTTTTGGAGACAAGAGAAAATTTTGAAAAGAAAATAATAGGATGGAATAGAAAAATTGATTAAGGGTAGAAGGAAAAAGATTCGTGGATTGGGCAGCTCTTCATCAAATATCATAACACCTTTTGGGCAGATTAAGGTTGGTTTCAGTTATTCATTATAATGGCTTCTTCTTGCTTATGTCTGGATGTATGTTGGTGTAGGAAATCTGTGTTCTTAAATGTTTTATTTTGAAATCCAGTTGGTATATTTTTGCATTTTGATTTCTGTGTGTTTTGGGAGTTTTCTCAAGACCTCTTACTCTTGGGAGAGAAGAGGATCTTGTGGGTGGTAGCAGTGACAACCCTCGAGTGAGAGACTCTCTTTTGAGAGCGATCACAAGGGATCTTTGTGTGACCCTTGCTGCATGGCCTGTTTGTGCAATGGGGGTCATAAGGAGGGATATAAGGCTAGAATGCCTTTGGGGGGCATAAGGAATAAGGGGTTGAGATTCTTGATATATTTATTGTGCCATGAGGTGGCTTCTTGTTTATTTCATACTTGCAGTTCTCCTCAGGGTATTGGTCCACTACCACCCTTTGAAAATGTTCATCACCAAAGTGTGGTGCTGTGAAAGCCAAGTTGAGAATGTGTCTGGAAAATCTGTATGTATTTGCCTTTATGTGTTTGCCTGTTTGTTACCCATCTAGGAATTGGTTCTCCGAGCTCGGGGGTGGCTACCAGTTAGCCTAGGCTGGGAGGTGAGCACTCCGTGGCCATATTTGTGTTTTTCTATTATGCAGGAAAGTCAGGAGAAAGAGAATAGGAACCATGAAAAAGACACAGAAGATTATTATTGAAGATACTTAAATCCAGTTGCAGATATTTGTTTTAAATTTGTTATAGAAGTATGCCTCATTCATAGAAAAGAGAAGCAAGTTGTAATTATTGAAAATAGACTTGAAGTTTTATTGTTGTGGCTATACAAAGAAACATCCTGTAAATTGGTAGAATATCTTAGAGTTGTTAAAAAAAAAAAAAAAGCTTGTTTTATTTCTACTTCTGGTTTTTAGTAAAAGAAAAGTTATTTTGAGTTGCATGCAAAAGCCTCTTTATATTATAAAAAAAAAAAAAAAAAAATAGATTTCATTTAAATTTTATCTATATTTTACTTATGGCAAAATAGGAGTTTATTTATGCTGAAAGATCTTAAGTATTTTAAAGAAAACAGATGTTTTATGTAAATATTTTATTAGAGGAAAAATCAATGAATCTTTTTATTCTAGAGAAGTATATTGTATTTCTTAAAATGTATTTCTAAATTGTATTTTTAGTTAGTGTTGATTTAAAAAAAACACTTATCATATATATATGTTTCTGAATTAACTTAATGCTTTTCCTTTGTTATATTATTTTAAAATTGTTGCATGTAAATCTTTTAAAATATATATATATATAGGTTGGAATATTTTCACCCTTTTAACTATGATTTTATATATATATATATATATATATATATATATATATATATATATATATATATATATATATATATATATATATATATATATATATATATATATAACATATTTTAAAAAAAAAAGAATTAAAAAAAAAAGGGGAATTGTTTTTTTTGGGTCCACGCGGACCCCACTGTGTGTACGCACAGTGAGGGCCGCGCGGCGCCCACTGTGTGTGCACACAGTGGGGGCCGCGCGGCGCCCACTGTGTGCACACATAGTGGAGTCGCTTCGGCTCCCACTGTGTGGACACACAGTGGACGACCGCGGCCGCCACTGTGTGGCCACACAGTGGGGGAGCCGCTAGCGGCGCCCACTGTGTGGACACACAGTGGTGCCGCGACGCCCACTGTGCGCCCACACAGTGGCGCCATGGCTCTCCCCTTCTCCTACGCCTTCTTCAAAACCCTGCACAAAAATATGGCCGCCGCCGTTGTTCGACCCTGTGAAAAAAATAAATAGTGGTAATAAAAAAAAAGATTAAAACCTAGACCGGGTAGGGCTAGGGCAAAGGAATTTAAAATATTATGATAATTTAGAATTGTTAATGTATATATAAAAAAAAAATAGAACCCTAAATAGGGTTGGAGAAATGTAGATTTTTATGTTAGATAGTTATTGTGTTTTTTTTGAAAAAGAATCAAAATATATATAAAATATATGTAAAAATATATATATATATATATATATATATATATATATATATATATATATATATATATATATATATATATATATATATATATATATATAATTCTGGTTATATTTTTGGAGTAAGTATTTAATAGAAATTTAACTATTTAAATACCTCCGTATTGATTACTAATAGGTAGTAAAAATAAAAGAAATATACAATTTTTATGAATAAAGCCTGGTCTTATAATTTCAAATGTATTTGGGGTATAAATACTTAATTATGCCCTAGTTAATTTAATTGGGCATTAAATTTTAAAATGGTTTATAAAAGGAGGAATTTAAACACTTTCCATTTGAGGATTGAATGGTTAAATTTTAATCGACATCCTAGAGACGAGTAATAGCTACTCGTAATTAATTTTACCCTTGTGGATTTAATTATCCAAATTAAATGTCACTGAAAACGATTATTATTATTTTCTAAATAAAAATGGATGTTTAGACTATATAGTCTTATTGGAGATTGATTTAATCTCCCTCTCCTATTGCTTTAACGTAATTGATTTAATAAACTTTAATGACTAGGCATCTCGTGGAGATCAAATTAAACCAGTTAGTTTTTCCGCAAATAGAATTAAACAAATTATCGATGCTTGATTCGTTTCAGAATTAGCTCGAACATAATTATGGAAATTTCTATAACGCTTGTCGTGTGAGTGAACTTGTTAATCCATTAGTATGTTTTAAAAAAAAAAAATTTGTTCCGTTTTTGCCCTAAATTTTGGGCATGACAGAACCTCCCACCATAAGGACCAGTACCACAAACAAGGATGAGATATCCAGGTTTGTTCGCGGGCGACAGTCAGAGTCCAGAAATTCTTTCCCAAACATCAGGCGCACAACCCTCCAAAAAACTTCCTCATCTACCCTGAAAATGTTCAACAGTCGATTGCTTGAAATTGAACCATGAAATGCAGACATTTGACCATCTGTAGACAATGAGAAGTTGGCTTCCATCCTTACCCACACTCGCATCCGAAACTTGCACTCACGAAGCCTAAATCGTCCACTGCGAAATGCCAAAACACAAAGAGACGAGGCCCTAAAATAACCGTAGCCACTCCAAGAAATAATTACTTCACACACATCACCTCAAACCTTGCATCATCAGCTGAATAGACTGCCAATCGCTGACATCATCACACCTACACCACCATTACAACTTACAACCAGATCAAAGATCACTAACCACGTGATTCATCCCTTCCCCTCCATCATGTGTATCAAAAAAAATCACACAAATCTCATCACCACGTCTCAGATTCTCCTTTCACTTCCTAAGCACTATCAACCAAACTCTAGAGGACACACATTCCTTAGGTCCTCAAATAAATTAAAATGGTCAGCCAAAGAACCATTTGCACCAACGTTTGAAAGCTTATCAGCCTCAACATTCGCTTCCCTGAGAACATGCAATACCTTAAAATCATCAAACCCAGTCAGAAGGTAATTCATCCTTCTGATATGTTTGTCTAGGTGCTAGGCCTCCATCCGTCCCCTAGCAATACCATTCAACACTATCTGGGAATCCCCCTCAAGATGGAGTTTTTTCACCTGCAATTTCTTAGCCAAAAGAATGGCTTCAATTGTTGCCCGACACTCGATTTCATTGTTCGTACCATCCATCAGTCTCTTAGCTCCAAGAGCAAGAATACTTCCACTCTCATCACGGGCTATGACCCTTGCCCCGGAGATCCCAGGATTCCCCCTTGAAGCCCCATCAAAGTTGATCTTGGTCCAACCCTTACCCGACAGAACCCACTCCTGACTTTTGTCACCCTTCCTAGGAGGATTAGCCCTCAAAAGCCCATTAACAGACAAGGCCTTGGAAATTTTTAAACAAATATAATTACAAGGTATAAAGTTGGTATCCATGCATTTTTTTAGCATCCTTCAAGCCTATACAAAAATAGGAGATTTAGAATAGGGTGTGGAAATCCACCAAATTGTGATAAAAAGGGGGATTTTTTTTATATAGTAGTTATAAATGCCTTAGTAATATGTAAAAATTGAAACCATACGTGAGGCATATAAACTATTTGACAAAATAGCTCAAAAGAACATGATTTCATGGACTACAATGATTAAAAAATATACAAAATAGATTAATTAAAGTACCTTGGATAATTTAAAGCAAATGTGATTTGAAGGAATAAAGTTGGGTTCCACAACCTTTACCAATTGTATATGCCAAATTTGAACCATAATATTACAAACCCTAGTTCCAACCACAAAACCCTAGATCTACAATAAAATTCAACAAAACATCAATGAAAAACCATCAAATATGCAAAATCATGAAATAAACCAAATGATACCTTTACACATTTAAATGGGTTTGATCTCCATTGTTCTCATATCTCCATTGGTCTTGCTTTGATATGATTGTTCTCAGATTTTTATGCTTGCATAAGAGCTCAATGAAGAATGGATGTGGATGTGATGATGTAGACTTCATCGTGATGATATAGGCTAAAGTCAATTCGGCAGAATGTAAGTATGCTCCAAGATTTGATCTGAAAGAGAGAGGAGGAAGCCTCTTTTATAGAGAACATCCAAAAAATGGAGGGATAAGATAAAGAGGTGAGACAAAAAATGGTCAACTAAGATCGAAGGTGGGTAGAAGAAATAATAAAATAAGGGAAGTGGTTAAGATGGATAAGGCTCCACTTGTCATTTAGATAAATGGAAGGGGAAAAAGGTAAATGAATTAATTAAATAAATTAAAGAAGTTATTTAAATTTATTTTTTTTATCGATAAAGAACTTATTTAATTAATAGCAGAAGGGCCACACAAATTAAATAAATAGCATATTTATTTAATTTGGGAAAAAAGAGGAATTTGAATAAAATAATATTTATTTAAATTAGAATAGAAAAAAGATTTAGTGAATTAATTAAACAAATAAATATTCATTTAATTAATAGAAGAAAAGGGGATAATTAAATAAACAAAATGTTTATTTAATTAGCTTAGGATATTTTTAGGTGTCTACACCAACATCCTCCCCTCTCATGCCAACACGGGGTCTTTAGAACAAAGGATGCACTTTCATAAAAGTATTATCAAAAGTAAATTTTTATCTCAAGTTGTTACAAGTGCTTTCATAGATATGCATGAAAATGTGAAACTATATGCAAGGCATTTGAACATTTTGATAACATTTCTTAAAGAGATGTGGTATAGATGGACTGAAATAGTTATAGGATATACATGAAATGACCCATTAATGAAAGGTCCTAAAAAATTTAAAACTATAATTACAAAGTGTAAGGCTTGACTCCACTTTAACATTTTCTATCCTCCTCCTAGCCTATGTCAAAAATGGAGATTTAGAATGAGGTATCAACATCCATCAAGAATATTCAATAGTCGATTTTTTTTTAATGTTGCATGTGCCTTGATAGAAATGTATGTAAAATGTGAAAACATACACAAGGGATGTGAACTATTTAATAATTTATCTCAAAGAAACTTGATCTCTTGGAGAAATATTATTATAATCTATTCTCAAAATTATTTTTTAAGGATTCTTTCAAGCTCTTCAAACTAATTGAACATTTTAGACTTGTTCATGCAATCTTTATTTTTGTTTATTAGTGTAGACATCTGAAATTGATCACTTATGTTTGATCAATTTATTTCCATTATTCATCTATTTTGGCTATTTTTGTTAATTAAACATCTGACACCCCCGATGAGATCCATGTTATGGGTCTCTTTTGATCATTTTTGTTGTTTTTAGTTTTCTGAGCTTACAGGTCGCAAATCTGCAAATCTTCATTCGCTTCAGCATATTTGCTTCCAGATTGGCAGATTTGTTGCTTAAACCCAAAAAACGACAAACTTATAAAATAGTGGATCTACTCTATTAACCAGTGGATACACACTGTAAAATGGCAGATTCACCTTTCTATTTCAACAAATACGCTTTGTCTTTTAGTGGATACAAAGCCTCTAAACCAATAGATTCGCTCTGTTAACCAGCGGATACACTCTGTAAAACGAAAGATTCACCTTTCCATTTCAATAAGTACGCTTTGTCTTTTAGCGGATTCGCCTACGAACAAGTAGATTCACCTACAAATTAGCAGATTCGCTTACGAACCAACAAATTCATTTAAGAACCAGCAGATTTGCCCATGAACCAATAGGTTTGCCCAAGAACCGACAGATTTGCTTATGAACCAACAGATTTGCCTAAGAAATAGTGGATTTGCCCAAGAACCAACGAACTCGCCTACAAACCAACGGATTTTCCCAAGAGCCAGCAAATTCACCCAAGAATCAATGGATTTGCTTAAGAACTAGCAAATTTTCTCAAGGACCGGCATGCTTACTTCTATATCAACGGATCCACTCTATAAATTAGCGGAAACATTCTGTTCTTTAGTGGATTTGCACTGTCATACAATGAATTCACATTATGTTTTAGTGGATTCACACTATGCTTCAACAGATTCACAATCAGGTATAACAATATGTTTTAAATCAATTTTTCTGCAATATTTCCTTATCATTTTGGGGGTCTAACAAAAAAATCCCCTGGACCCTCGCCAATGGGGGATCAGACCGTCCCCCCACACCCCCATTATAATGGGCTAACATATCGCTGTCATTAAGCTTATTTTTTTGGCATCTAATCTATTTTTTTTGCAGCTTGCCTCTCAATTGCCAAATACAAAATCCAAAACTACTAACATATCTTCTACAGGACCGCAATAAAAGACAATACTTTTATCACTAATCTATTTACACTTCAATTTATTAATGGAAAGTATAATTGTCTTCTATCTTTGGTGTGCTTTCACATCTTTTGTCATCCGAGCTAGAGTGGGTGCAGGCCTGGAATTTGACGGTCACCCCTACTTGTCATATGAATTTTTATGACAGTTTAGTCATTTCAATGCCTTTCATTTGGCATTTTAAGAAAAATATTAACTGTCAAAAAATATAAAAGTAGAAGATTGAAGCAATGACAATCAATGCACATCTTTCTTGGGAAGAAATGAAAATCATTGTCTTAAGAAAACAATGATAAATTAGTAATATATGCAAAAATCTTAAATTTACTAATTAAGTTTCTAAATTAATACACTAATATATATTATATATTAACATTAAATGATAATCAATTAATAATTACTAATTTAGTAATAATAAACATTTGAATTTTAAAAAATTATATATTATGACAAGTTTCTATAACAATCTTATTAAATATATTTAAAAAATTAAACTGACTAAGTTTCTAAATTCATATATAAAAAAATAGAATATATTGTAAAAATTCATATTAAAATATTTTATCAATTATATTGTATCATTTCAATTATGACAAGTTTCTAAATTCATATGAAAAAATAGAACTATTCTAAAAAATCATATTAAAATATTATAAAATTAGAAACAACTACATCCTTCCATATTCTAAATCCTAATTTGAAGTGTCATCTATATGGTTTTAGAAAAAAATAGCATGTCAATGCATACGTTCTACTAATTTTTTAAGCTGTCAAATACGGTTCAAAAGTGAAAAAACGGCCATTTTGCCTGTCAAATTTCAGGCTTGAGTGGGTGTATCCTCTCCCCTCGCTTTCCTGGACCTTGGGTGTAAGAGAAACACACACTAGCTCTTTTTTTTATTTTGATAGAAGGCTTGTTTGGGGATTTTATCACCCCAAAATATGACCTCAACAACGTGTATCAACAAGGTATATAAAGGGGTGATAACTAAAGTTGTAGCCCAATCCATCTCACGTCGTGTTTAGCAAAATCTCAAAGCTTGGGTGATACCAAGATAGGGGTGCAAGGCTAGTCTGAAGGGCTTAACTAACCTTCCTGACCCACGCTTGTCATGAAGTGGTGTTCACGGATGTGCCTCACATACCTTATGTATATCAAGGACACCCCTAGTCGCTTGTATCAGCCTAGATAGAAGAATTTACCCATTTCTACATTGGTGTAGGGGATGCAGATCATAACCCAAAGTTACTCATGGTATACTTATTTGGGTTGAGATAGGAATCTCTTGGTTGGGCTTATCTAGCCTCCTTTAGAGAGAGCAAAGGGAAATTTCTTTATAAGCCCAGAGCTCTAGCTATCTGCCCTCTATGGTATTCGCACTTGCGTTGTGAGCCCAGTGTAGTAGGTATTCCTACTTGTCTAGCATAGGCATGTGAGCATTTCTAATGTGTATTATTATGCTCATCTAGTATTTAC
The DNA here is from genome assembly GCF_030272615.1 of Cryptomeria japonica. Taxonomy (NCBI): domain Eukaryota; kingdom Viridiplantae; phylum Streptophyta; class Pinopsida; order Cupressales; family Cupressaceae; genus Cryptomeria; species Cryptomeria japonica. Next base: position 101,806,521 of record NC_081409.1, on the reverse strand, counting down.
CTCCTGTCAGTCCAATACGAATCATATTTTTTCTTCTTGTCTACTATCTTCAAAACCTTTTGCCATATTAGTCAATCTAGTTTGTCAGTTCCTCCTTTAGCAAATTCGCTTTGTAGTTTGACAAATTCATTGTCTTTCAATGGATTTTCTCCCTAGTTCGGCAGATTTTTCCTTCCTAGTTAGTCCATCCTTCAGCGGATCTGCTTTCTTGTCCAGTGGATTTGCCTTTCTTAGTCAATCCCTTATTTAGCAAATTCACTTCCTAGTTTGGTGGATTCGCTCTTCTAAATCATCTCTATTCTCTAGTAGATTCCCCCCCTAGTTCAGCAGATTCGCCTTTCCTAGTCCATCCATCCTCTAGCATATTCACCTCCTAGTCTGATGGATTCACCTTTCCTAGTCCATCCATCCTTCAGCGAATTCATTCCCTATTTCAACTAGTTCACCTTTCTTAGTCAATCCATTCTTCAATGGATCCACTCTCTAGTTTGGTGGATTTGCCTTTTTAAGTCATATCCATCTTCTAGTGGAATCGCCCTATTGTCTGGTAGAATCACTTTGTCATTTAGTGGGCTTCAATATACTTAGCACAGTCACTATTCAACTATTCTAGTAGGTTCGCCATGTATTCCAGTAGGTTCATCCTATCTTTTGGCAGACCCGCGTCCATCCACAAATCGAAATCATCAATCCAATCAATCCTCATTAGAGCTTGACCTCATGTCTTTGGGTTGATTGTGCATACATCTTAATCTACCATCATCCTTTTTCCTTCTCTAAGACCAATCTTGTCTAGAGTAGGCTAATTTGTTGTTGTTGTCGAATCACCGAGCGGTCTATAGATTTGGTGGACATCAACTATCCCATTGCTTGAGAGAATAAGTATGTCTTAGGTAATAATCCCATCCATCATTAGTCAATCAGTCCATCCTTAGCTAACTAAGTCATTCCTGTTATCCCTCATTTGTCTTTCCCTCATCTTTAGAGTCAGTCCTCACCCTAGTTTGAGCTTAATCCAAATCCTAGTCTCATCTTATCACTCATTCTAATATGAGATTTAGTCTATCATCTGTATTCATCCTTCATCCCTATCTAACTCATCAACTAATCATCATGTCACAATTTTATTATGATGAGTTTGGTCATCCTTCGTTTTCTTTTACTCCACCCCATTCCAATGATGATGAGTCTTGTTGATCAAGATGAATATGAAATTGAAAAACTTGATGCCATCATCCTTACCAAGCTTGCACCAAATGTCTTCCAGTTTGTCTATCCTAGATATCCCATCATTCCATCATGCACATCCACTCATCATCCTTATCACACCTTTAACAAGGGAAATCCACTATGTCAGCCATCCACATCTCCCTCTTATATCACACCCACATATACCCTTTATGCAACATCCATACCTCCACCTTTTCTCATGTTCATATCCCAACCCCCATCTTTTCATAACAATACCTAGTCCTCTAGTCCAAATCCATTGTCTCACTATCCACCAATCCAATATGTAATCCTCCATCAAATCGCACTCCATCCTATCTCAATCTGCCATTCCCTCCATCCTATCTCAATCCACCATCCACTTTATCATATCTCAATTCATCATCAAATTCCACTCCATCATACAACAACCCACCTTCATCCAATCCATCATAAATTAATCCATCATCATCCACCCCATCCTACCTCAATCCACCACCCTCCCTTCCCTCATCCATTTATGTAAATTCCCTTCCACAATCCACCTACATTTATCAATCCAATTCATATGGTATGTCCCAATCTACTACTTCTCCACCATCATTCAATCAACCAGGTTCACAGGATGCTTCCCCACCATCATATGTGAAATATCTTGTCTTCCTACCATCCATGAATGCTAACCATTCACCTCAACCTCAAATATCCAAATTCCATTGCATACACAAATCTCTCACTCCAAACACCTTCTAAGGACAAATCATAAAGGAGAAATCAAAAAACCCAACTCCCAAGTTTGATGACTCTTGTCACCCCACTCCATCATGTGAGGACACTATTGATGAGGCCCTTCCACCTCCCACACCTATCATTCCTCTTCCACCTTCTAATGCCATCAAAACCCTCCCATCCATTAACACCATACAACCATAATCCCCATCTCCTACTACTATCATCATTTAAACTCAATCCAATGAACCTCAGATCCTTCCATCCACTCCATCTACCCTAGTCAAAGAACCTCTCATCCTTCCATCCATTCCATCTGAATCCACTCATCTTCTATACCACCATCCATATCAATCCCATCACGCCAAGATCTTGTTCCATAGTGTGTTGAAATATCCATTTATCTGAATGAAGATCCTACTATTCTGCCTCTTCCACCTCAAGATCCATTATCCTCCCCTCATCCACATCATGATCCTACCATCTTGCCCCATCCATCTTATGGCACTTTACCATCCCCTCATCCAAGTCAAGATCCTCCCATCCTATCAAACCTATTACATCATCCTTTATCACCTCTCATCCAAACCATCCCACCATTGTCACTATATCCCCTTGGTTCACTTATATTCATCCATGGCAGTTCACTTGCAACAAAAGAATACCTCATATTCACCACCCATCCTCCTCCATCTAATAGTTGACTCACATTTTGTTTCCCTAATAACAAGTATCCTATTTTGGATAAAGTGCTAAAAAAATGAACTATGAAGGTAAAGGGTTAGGCCTACATGAGCAAGGTACTTTAGAGCCCATCCATGTCAAGGGAAATCCAATATCTCATGGTCTTGGTTGCAAAATCCCAAGGCACTTCATCCAAAAATGTTGGTACAAATAATTGTAGTGTCATAAAATTGCGACCCTAGCAATTTACGACTGCATTAGGATCCTCACGCATGCAAACTCGAATCCTCTATCCTGATCGGAGATCGAAGAGTGCTCGACTTGTGAAAACAACTTCTTCCTTGGCCTCTGCATCACCCTGACTGCATTCTTCCCTAGAGAAAGGGGTAGGACAGGGGCGTGGCACCAGTATACCCCCTTGGACAGGGGCGTGGCACCCGTGTCCTCCCAAGATAGGGGCGTGGCGCCCCTATCCCTGCCTTATTTTAGGGTAGGACCCTTCCTAGAGCATGTCTTGTAGGTTGTGCCTTGGGCGAGAAACCTCCCCAATGTCGTCCAATGAGGAAATTCAAATCCACCAACATGTATTTAAGGGAGCATTCGCTCTCTCATTTGCATAAGTTGGATAAGTGGAATTTCGATAAGGTCATGTTGCATAAGCGATCAAGCATTCAAGCATTCAAGCATTCTTTTCCAACATTGAGCATTCTCAAGTCTCCCTTCAAGGCTAGGTGTTGCATTCAAGTCAAGGATCCAACCATTGAAGAGGAGATTGACTCCAACATACAATTCCACACAAGCATTTCTATCAACGTTGCTACTACAATCTCCCTTGAGGTGACTTACAATTCAATCTTTCATTTACATCTACTTGCAAGTACTTTCCTTCATTACTTGGTTAATTCCAAAACTGGGGTTTGACCTAAAGGGAAACCCCCAATCCCAACCCCTTTCCCTCTCTTTTCTGTGTGTAGGTTGCAGGTGCGTAGTAGTACTTTCAGATTCGGGCTTCATTTGTAGAGGCAGAAAAACCCTTTTAGTTTCGCGGATTTTTCGAAGAACCGTGTACATTCCAAACATGGTCCAGACAACTTTTCCTCAACTTTGCAGGGTGACTTCGTCTCAACATTTTACTGCCAGATCCAGGTGCACAACTTCATCCCATATTCTGATCTCAAGTTATAATCGATTCTTTGTCACTTTTGCACTACATAATCTAATCAATTCCTTTTCAAATCAAACAAAGGAAGAAGGGATCATCCTAACATTCTTAATTCATCCAGAATTCAATCTATCATCTTTGTGTGGAGATTGAATCTAGTGAATTATCCCTTATCTTCCTAATGTAATGGTGAAAAATGCTTGAAGGATAATCAAAAGTGAAACTCTCATCTTTCTTTGAGATAAAGGGTTAGTTTTCCTCTTGATCTATCACTCATCATTTTCCCACCATTACATTTTGGTGAAGCCAACATCTTGCATGCTTTCCTTTGAACAACATTGCATATTTTTCATTTACAAGTTTTAAATTTCTGCAAACTTAGTGGTTAAATCATTACAAACCCTAGTTTTTAAAATTAAAATTGAACTTGTGATTTGTAAAAATTGCTTGTGGTTATCTTAGATCTAAAAATTGTTTTGTTTGTCAAATTCAATTTCCTCATTGTCTTGTTCAATTTGCAATTAAAATTTACAAAATTAAGAGGTTACTTGATAAAACCCTAATTTTCAAAAACTATCTTGAACTTGAGCAAAATTTGGATTACAGCTTAATTTTCAGATTTATGATTGTTCTCAGATTTGTCTTCACTCCTACAATTCAAATTTTCAATTTTCGCCCTTTTTCCCAAAATTCAAATTTCAAGATTAAGTGGTTAGGTCATCAAACCCTAATTTTTAAAATTAATTGGATTTTGAGTAAATTTCAAATCAATTTCATTTACATTCATATTTCTAAACATTTTCCAAGGTGTCCCTATCTATTAGGTTTGACCTTTTTCAAAATTGCAATTCAATTCCTCTTTTTCTTCAAAACCCTAATAGGGTCCTATTTTCACATTTGTGTCGTCATTTCGCCCATCTAGAGATGGTAAAATTCACCAATTTTTTGGGGTTAGCTTTAAAATCATCATAATATCCATCCCTGAAAATTTCAAAAAAAGTTGGTTGGACCATGTGCGTTCCCGCCACGGTCCTCGACTTTTTTTTCAAAGTTTCGGGAGATTGTTATGACTGTGTTTACTAGCCTAAATCCGAAAGATTGGTTGATTTTATCAATTTTTGATCCCTCTAGAATCGGAAATACCTTCAAAATTAAACATTTCAACTTTCAAGAAATTTTTTTAAATTAAGAGGTTTATTATAGTCTGCCCTGATTTTAAAAATTCTAATTTTAAAATTAAGTGGTATTCCCTTGGCCCTAATTTTAAAATTCCAATTTCCTTTCATTTTTTTGGAAATTGTGTCATTCCCTTTCTCAACAAAGTTCAAATTGTGTAATCATTATTTTCTTAATTTCTGCATTACTCAATTTTGTAAGCTTTGTCCTACAATTCAAAATTCAAATTTTCCCTCTAGTGCATGAGTTTTACCACTATTAGTCCTACCTATCCTATCCCCGTTAGACAAAGCAATAGAATTAAGGCTTCCCAAGGTTTAATTACCAAGGAGATGTAGCCTAATTTGGGTGACTTCTTTAATGAGGATCGTGCTATTTCTTCGCATCCTAATCATGTGCCTATTCACCTTATTGATGGATCCCATGATGAAGAAGAAGCTTTAACTAGGGTTTCTTTAGATCAACTTTCTACATTGGACAATCAATTTGATAGCTTTCAACAATGGATGTCCCAAGAATACCCTAATAGTGAAGCTCTTCCATGAATTGAAGGTCTTAAGCACATGCTTCAAAGTGATAAGAATGAAATTGATATATTGTGTGGCATTACACATATTGTTGATTCTAATGTCATGCCTATCAAGAGTTATGCCGAAACCCTAGGTTACTCACAACCTCCAACACGAGTCAATTCCTCTATTCCTTTGACTAATCCTATGACTAGTATTCCTACTTTCGCATCTAACATAATGGCTACTTCAACTCAAAATGTCATTCCTACAACCATGGGTCATAGGGGCAATCCTCTTCTCCATTTAATCCTCCATTGTTTTTTTTTAGTCACCTAGGGTATCCCCGCGACTTAGCCCAGCGACACTGGTTTCCCATTATGGAGTGAGTTGAGGCGAGACTAGTCCCTGGAGATGAGCTAAGCAACTCGTCAGCCAAGCCCATCAATTGAATCCAAGCCTTAGAGTTGAACTTGAGACCAATGGGGAGCAAATTCATGGTCCAAGCCAACTCTGCTACCTATCCGGGCTGATTTAATCCTCCATTGTTACCCATGCCTTCCATGAGTATTTCTACTATTCCTCAACCAATCAGTGTGACACAAGGGGGCAATTCCTTCAACAACTTTATTCCTCCTTTAAGTGTGCCCTTTTCCTATCCAATCATCACCTATGCCTACTTATCATAATGTTCCACCACCTTATTCTCAGTCCATGCCTTCTTTCAACAACATCACACCACCTTCTCAATCACCTATGTCTAACATGAATTCTTCTACCGAAATGACAATTAACAATCTTGCTCAAACTATGTCTTCTTTACAACAACAAATTGCTTCCATGAGTCAATCCAAGTTTAGTGTACCCACCTTTGATGTTGCGAGCCCACTTTCTCTTAATATTGTTAAAGTTGTGCCACGTGATCCTCTTACGCATGTCAAAACATTTCAAAACTTGTGTACTGATTTTGCTTATGATCAACGATTGCTTGCAAAACTGTTTACAAGAACACTAAGAGATAAGGCTTTACAATGGTATTTCTCTTTGCCTTCCTATTCTATCACTTCCTTTCAACAACTAGCAAATGCTTTCATACAACAATTTCAAAATAATATTGGTCCTAAAATCACTTGCACTGATTTAATGCATTGTAAACAAGGTGTTAAAGAGAAAGTGACTAATTTCATTGGTAGATATAAGCATTTGTGTGCTCAAATTTCTTTTCCTATACCTGATAATGATATTCAAAGAATTTTTATTTCTAATTTACAAAAAGATATCAGGGAAAAGCTTCTTTTGTCTAAGTTTACTTCCTTTTTGTAGTTGTGCGCAACACTCCACAATTATCAACTGGTTGTGAGTCAAATGGAGCAATCCACTCCTATGGCTCCAAGTGATAAGGGGAAGAGTGTTCAACAACCGTTTGCAAAGTTCAAACCAACAAAAAGATTCATCAAGTTTAATGATCCAATCAATAACAACCATGTGAATGCTACAACAGGTGTGCCTCCTATTTCTAAATTTTTCCAAAGAGAAAGACAATTTACTCCTTTGAATGAATCTTTGCATAGTCTTATGTCTCATTTATTGCATAGAAATGTTATCAAACTTCCTCCTATAAAACAAGTTGATCCTTCCAAACTTGCATCTCCTTATTTTGATAACAATTCCTTTTGCCAATTTCATTGTCAACCTAGTCATGATACTGAAAAAAAAATTGCATTGAAAAATAAGGTTCAAGACTTGATTGATGATAATACTATATCTGTGGCAGGTGTGAATGATAAAGGGAATAAATCAGTTGCTCCTCCTAATCAAAATATTAAGATTTTCACTGATCCCTTGCCATCTCATACCTCTAGCGTTATTGAGATTGTGCCTAATTCTCTCAATTCTGAAGCATTCATCTGTATGGCTCCCAATTTGGTTAATATGGTAGAAACACAAGATACGCCTAAGGATCCTCGTATTACATTTGACCCTAGTGAGACCATTAGAGTGCCCAATGGCCCTTTATACATAGTTGCAAAGGTTAAGGATATCCCTTGTTGTGGTGCCCTGATTGATCCCTCTTGCATGGTTAATATCATAACTACAGAGTATCTTTTCACTTTAAAATTGCATAAACCACTATATGATGCTTCTAATGTGGCTATGAAGTTATGTGATGGCTTCTCTTGTCCTACCATTGGCTCTATCACCCTTCTTGTTCAAGTTCATGCTAAATCCGTGGATATTGACTTTGTTATCATACCTTCTTTTGAGCAATTCTGTGTGAAGTTGGGCTATCCTTGGCTATCTTCCATGAAGGCTATTGCTTCTCCAATCCACAAGTGTCTTAAATTTCCTCACAATGGAGAAATCATAACCATGAACCATAGCTTATTTCGTCCATCCAAAAGAAGCCTTGACGTTTCTATCGATCTCTTTTGGCCTCAACAATTTCAATCTCTTACATCAAGGAGCGATGCTCTTTTTCAATCTTATCAAAAATGGAAGAATGATATGATCTTATCCTTAAGTCAACCTAGATTGCCAACACTTGACATTTATATTATTCTTCAAGATGAGGTTCTTCCTGTCTCAGATAGAACTAATCTTCCTCCTAAGGAAAATTGTCCACCTACTCCTATGGATGTGACTTTACCTTCTCTTAAGGAGAACACCAATATTCTTCCTAAGGTTAGACCTATCCCTTCTCCCCATGATGGACTTGGTCTCCTCCCTACACATAATATTCCTCCTTTCTATGGTGCAATTCCACCTCCTTCCTCTTATCGAGAGAAGAGGCATGTCTCTCCTATTGTTCAACCAAAAAGATCTCAACCTAAACCTTCCACTATTAAGGAGAAAACCAATCCTACTTCTTCAAATGTTCCTCCTCCTTCTTAGGCTTCCACTAAGACTCGATGGAATCGTTGTGTGAGAGAACGCCAACAAGACGTCATGTTCGAGCTCGTGAAGCTATCCCTCAAAATACTCAATCTCCTTAGACTCCAACAATTGATATTGTAGACGTATAAAAATGACCACTTTCCTAAGTGAATATTTAATATTCATTTTAATCTCATTCCTCTATTTAATTAAGTTCTTTACATTCATCTATTTGATTAAATGAATTTCTTAATTTATTTAATTTAGTTCACCTAAGCCTTTTTCTAACCTTTGATTAAATAAATCACTTTATTTAATTATGTGAGATTTTGCCAAGATCAAGGGCACAATGAAAAGCATAAAAAAAGAGACAATAGAATGACAAGAACAAACTGTATTCTCATCAATATGCAAATGATCAACTGGATTCACCAATACAATGAATATAGGCCTGCTTATATAGGCAAGGCCATATGGATGTACGAGCACACAATCATGACATGTGGCTCAATGAGAAACAAGGGTAGGTAAGAAATACTAGGGGTATGTAGGAGAAATAATATAATATTTGACAAGAGGTGGATGACCCACCGAATGTGGAGTGTAACAGCAAAACAAGACCACAAAAGGTGGAATTTCTCCTACAAGCTTTATCCCTATGTGCACACTTCCCTAAGTGTCTCAAATCCAAACTACGAAGAGATGCGTTATCCTAAGTTAACTTAAGTAAAGTGTAATAATATCCATAATTAATATTTATTTACACCAACACCCCCCCTTAAGTGCAACTTAGGGGAATGAAGACTCAAGTCAACAATGCAAGATGGGTCCCAGCTACTAGGCCATGATAGGTACCCATGTACAATATGCAAATGCAAGTAAAACTATTCAATGCAATCTCTCACAAACAGAGAAAGGGAGAAAACCCAGTGGGAAAAAACTCCCCCCCAAAAGAGAGATGAATGTACAGAATAACCCTCAAAGAAGAAGGACAAAACCTCAAAGAGGAAAAAGTTCCCCCCCCCCCCATAAGAGAGGAAGGAGAAGTCAGCTGATCCCCCCTAATGAGACATCCCGCACCCCCAAGAGAGCTCGCAACTGCTGGAACTTACTCTCGGTGAAAGGTTTGCTGAATATGTCTGCAACCTACTTCGTTGTAGGACAATACTGCAAATCAATGACCTACTCTTGAATTAGCTCTCGGATATAGTGCATATGAATCTCGATGTGTTTGGTCTGCTGGTGCTGGATTGGGTTCTTCAAGATTACAATGGCACTTTGATTGTCTCAATGTAGAACTATCAGTCATGGAGTGGTGAACCCGAACTCAGTGAGAATATGCTGAAGCCAAATGGTCTTAGTCGCTATGTTAATAGCTCCTCGATACTCAGCCTCAGTCAAAGAGAGAGAAATAGCATGTTGCTTCTTGATTTGCCAACAAATGGGGCCTGAACCAAGGTGAAAACTGTAACCTGAAGTAGACTTACGATCATCAAGATCGCCAGCCCAATTGGAGTCTGTGTAATCAACCAAGCGAAGTCTTGTGCCTGCTGCATAGTGAACCCCATAGTGATGTGTACCCTGGATGTAATGAAGGATGCGTTTATCAGCTTTCCAATGAAGCTCATGTGGTTCCTGCATGAAGCGGGAAACCATGCCAACCGCAAATAAAATATCAAGGCATGTATGAGTCAAGTAGATGAGACTACCCACAAGCTGACAATACAATCAGGCATCAACTAGTGGAGAAGAACATTAAGCCTCAAGCTTGACTCTGAAAGAAAGGGAGTTGGTGCAGGCTTACAATCAGCCATATGAAAGTGTGCAAGTAGATGAAGAGCATACTTGGGCTGCGATAGTATAATCCTAGAAGGTGACTGTGAAATATCTATCCCGAGAAAGTAGTGCAAAAGACCCAAGTCAGTCATAGAAAATATGTCATGCAAATCAAATTTGACCCTGATAATGATGGATGCGGTACTCCCTGTAATGATCAAATCATCAACATAGAGCACAAGTATCAAGTGAGAGTTATCCTGTCGCAAAATGCAGACATTCGGATCAGAATGACACCTGGTGAACCCTGCTGAGAGAAGAAAGGAATCCATCTTGGCATACCAAGCCTTGGGGGCCTTCTTAAGGCCATAGAGAGATTTCCTTAGTCTGCAAACCAAGGAAGTATCCTAGATGAAACCCTTTGGTTGCTCCATATAAATCTCCTCATCAAGATCACCATGAAGAAAAGCACTCTTCACATCCATCTGATGTACAACCCAACCATGAGCTGCAACAATAGCAAGTGTCAAGCGAATGGAGTTCATCTTTGCTACGGGTGCAAAGGTCTCAGTATAGTCAGCACTTGTAACCTGTGAGAAACCTTTCGCAACAAGCCAAGCCTTATACTTATCCACACTACCATCCACTGCAAACTTGGTTCGATAGATCCACTTACATCGAACCATCTTTCTCCCCTTAGGGAGACGGACTAAATCCCATGTGTTGTTCCTCATCAAGGAACTATACTCTTCCTCCATAGCGTGGTCCCACTCAGGAACCCCTGATGCTTCCCAAAATGTCTGTGGATCGAAAGCGGTAGCAATGAATGCATGTGGAAAATCCTGATGTTGTGATCGAGTCCTCCGTGTATCTGAAGGATCCCCAATAAGAGAACCTGCAGACTCAAGTGTTTGTCGAGCCCAACGAGGTCTAGGTGGAGGTGGAGCTGCAGTGGACCTTGCGGACGTGTAACCCTGCGAGTTGGAGTTGAAGGAGTCTCATCATCTGAATCACTAGCATCACTATCCACAATGGAGGAAGGTGGAGGAGGTAGAGAGGCTAAGCTAGGAGAGCTTTCCTCAAAGTGAACACTCCTCTCAATGAACACCTCATGTGTCTCAGGATCCATCAATCTATATGCCTTAACACCCTCAGGATATCCAACAAATATGCAAGGCTGACTCTGAGGTTCCAATGCCTTGCATTTCTACAGAGATATGCAAGCCCATGCTGGACACCCAAAGACTCTGAAATGTCTCACAATCAGTTTCCTACCAGCCCAAGCCTCAAATGGAGTAATACCTTGCAAAGCTTTGTGAGGAACCCGATTCTAGATGTGTGTGGCACAATCGATAGCTTTTGCTCAAAAGGTGGGATCAAGAGAACGTACATGTATCATACAACTAGCCATTTATTTGAGAGTTCTATTCTTGCATTCTGCAACTCCGTTCTGCTGTGGAGTGTATGCAATAGAATGCTGAAGATCAATCCCCTCAAATGTACAAAAATCCTCAAGTATCTTGTTCACATATTCCCTTCCATTATCTGTATGAAGAATCTTGACCACTTTCCCGGATTGCTTTTCCACACGAGTCTTGAAGTCCTGAAATCTATCAAATACTTCACTCTTATGAATGAGAAAGTAGACCCAAGTGAAGCAGGAGTAGTCATCAATGAAGGTGAGGACATAGCAGGCCTTGCTAAATGAAGGTGTTGGAAATGGACTTGCTACATCGCTGCGAACAAGTTGAAGAACTTCTAAAGCTCTCCAAGCTTTCCCCTTATCAAACTTCTCCTCGAGATGCTTGCCCATGGAACAACCTGAACATACACCCTTTGAAAAACTGATTTGAGGTAGACCTGTGACCATGTCTTTAGTGTGGAGCTGTTAAAGATAGCGGTAGTTGAGGGGACCAAACCACTCATGCCATAGCTTACTTTCTAAATTTGAATGAGTAAGCAAGGCCTTGGAAGGAGAACTTGGCACAAAGTGGGAGAATGAATAAAGCCTCCAGTTGTCATTGACTTGTCCCACTGCTACCAAGGCATCATTATCAAGTTCCTTTACCACAATTAAATCTGGTTGTAAACTCAACCTTTTTCCCATTCCCATAGTGAGTGATTTGGTAGATAGAGAGGAGGTTGGTAGACAAGTTAGGAACATAGAGAACATTCTCAAATGTTCCATCATCCATGTCAACTGAACCTTTCCCTTCAACCTCTAATTGTGTATCATCACCTATGTAAATGTGAGGTACCTTAAATGACTCCAATGAAGAAAAATGCTCCTTTGTAGAACCCATGTGATAAGAGGCACCTGAGTCAAGTATCCACTGCTGTGAAGAACCTGTTGTAGCCACAAATGCTTGCCCTTTTCCCTTAGACTGTGAGGAAGAGGAAGGAGATGAATCCTTATTTGTGTAGGCAGATGGCAAGTTGATGTTGTTTTTCTTGAGAAGATTTGTCAACTCATCAACTTGATTGGTGTGGCATCGATGCTCATCATGACCATACTTCTTGCAATATGCACAAGTTAGTTTATCCTTCTTAGGTGGTGTCCCCTTCTTGGAAGAGGATGAAAAATCACCTTGTGATGGAGAGGATGATTGTCCTTTTTCTTGTTGTGGCTTTGACTTAGATTGCTTCTTCTTCTTGTTGGAATCTTTGCCTTGACTTCCTTGATTCCCTTGATTAGCCACCAAAGCCTAGGACTTTGAAGACTTGAGAAGCCCCATGTTCAACAACTTAGATTGTTCCAATATCATCATTTATGTGAAAGCATCAAATGAAGGCATATCATAGGAACTCCCCACAGTCAAATGATGAGTTTGGAAGCTAGACACAAATGTTGCATATTCTGGTGCAAGCTTGTCCAACAAGTTGAATATCAACTGAGCATCCTTTTTGTCAATTCCACAATCCTTAAGCTTTGCTCTTAGCTCATTTGCTTTGGTGACATAATCTTGGATTGTATCAAAACTCTTGGGATCCAAGTTGGTGAGCTCATTGTCAATCTTACAAACTTCGATTTCATCAACTTGACCATACAATTTCTGAAACATATCGCAAGCATCTTTGATTGTAGTACACTTCTCAATATGAAAGATGAGGTCATCTGATACATACTTGCGCAAAGTTCCAAGAGCCATGCAATTCTTAGTGAGACATTCTAACTGAGCATTAGGATCAGTCTTAGGATTAGGTGGTGTTGTTATTGTTCCATCTATGTAATGCGTGAGACCTTTTTCCATTAATTTGCTCCATACTTTAATTTTCCATGATGCATAATTATGTGGAGTTAAAGGTGGAAATTTATGAGGACTCATTGCAACAAAAATGATAGAGCACAAGGAAAGAGAGGCATAATCACACAAGACACCCCCCCAAATTCACTCAATCAAAGAACCCCCCCAAAAGTGATGATTTGACACTTTATACTTAGTGTGTGTACAATGGGCCACTTGCAAAAAATGGCAAAGTGGACTTTTGATTTCAATTTTACAACTACCTCAATAAGGCCAAAAGAAACTCAAACTAATAGTGCAAGAGATCTAAACCATGATCCAAGCAATTTACAAGTACCAAATAGGCCAAATAAGACCAATATCTGAAAGTACAATTTTCACTCAAAATCTCTAAAATCTGATCATAGATTATGAAAGTAGAGAAAAAAACATGCACTTAAAAAAAAATGGCACCTGGAAAGGACGTCGTATGAGCTCAAATGAGGCCTTTGAAGTTGTAGAATTGAGGATTGGATAGGTACAACTGAGAGAATCCAAAAATTCCAAAAAAAGTATGCACCAAAATCAGAAAATAACCACACCAATGCAAAGAGCACAAAAAATTAGCCCAAATAAAAAAAAATAATGCTCAAAAAGGAACAAAATTGAGCAAGTTATGGGCCTCCAAAGTTGACCCAAAAATCAAACAGCTCAACGGAGAGGGGTTTGAAAATTTCCAAAAAAAATGTTGACTATGCACTGTTGACTGGGCGCTGACTGTGTGTTGTTTACTGGGCATTGCTGACTTGGCAGAAGGTACGGACCCAAAAATAAATAAAAAAATTTCAAACTGGAAAATAATTTTCAGAAAAAAAATAAAATATATATATATATTTTTTATAAATCTGAAAATTTTGTACCGTACCGCCCAAATTGGGCAAAAAATTCCTCCACCCCCAAAAGTCGATTTTCACAAAAAATGGTCGAGTTTATACACGATTTTTATGGAAAGGGCCTCCCGGACGCAATGGTGAGGTCGAAAACGCTCCAAGATGCCTCCAAAAAATGCTTGTTCCTCATATCCGAAAATAGAAGCCTTCCAAAATATCTCCAAAAACTAATCAATGAAGCCCTAATGGCTCTGATACCATGTGAGATTTTGCCAAGATCAAGGGCACAATGAAAAGCATTAAAAAAGAGACAATAGAATGACAAGAACAAACTGTATTCTCATCAATATGCAAATGATCAACTAGATTAACCAATACAATGAATATAGGCCTGCTTATATAGGCAAGGCCATATGGATATATGAGCACACAATCATGACATGTGGCTCAATGAGAAACGAGGGTAGGTAAGAAATACTAGGGGTAGGTAGGAGAAATAATATAATATTCGACAAGAGGTGGATGACCCACCAAATGTGGAGTGTAACAGCAAAACAAGACCACAAAAGGTGGAATTTTTCCTACAAGCTCTATCCCTATGTGCACAATTCCCTAAGTGTCTCAAATCCAAACTACGAAGAGATGCATTGTCCTAAGTTAACTTAAGTAAAGTGTAATAATATCCATAATGAATATTTATTTACACCAACAAATTAATTCCCCTTTCTCCCCTTTTAATTAAATCTACATTTAATTAAATTATTCATTGCAAATAAATAAATCTAATTTATTTATTTAAATCCTCCACTTGTATTTATGCAAGTTGCATCTATTTTTGTTGAAATAAAGTAATTTATTTTAATTAAAATTCCTCTCCATCCACTTGCATTTTCCTACATCTCCCACTTGCCTCCCTAAAAAACTTCTACATTCTTCTAATCACTTCTAATTTAGCCTAATCCATCTCCTAAATATTGTCACATCCCTAAGCAAAGGGAAGTCACTTCTCAAACCCTCAAAGTCTTTGAAAACCATTAAAGGTTTTATGTCCTCAACAAGTTAACCCTCAAAGTCTTCCAAACCATTAAAGGCTCTTACATAACCCTTAATGGTTAACTCAACCTTCTTGCATGATTAGAGACTTTCTCTCTAACTCAACCCCCATCTAACCCAAGGGTCTCATCAAGCATTCATGGCTTTAACCTTGGTTATCCCTTTAACCCTTGCACAAGAGTTTATCCTTTGGGTAAAAGCTTTATCAAATGGATGACCCTAACCTAACCTTAACCCTTACATCCTAAGTTAACCTCCATGTCTTCTCAAGCATTTAATGCTTCTTACATCTCCTCTCAAGCAACCTCTTGTTTACAATTGTCACCATTTCATTGGTGAGAATTGTGAACATGGATTGATAACTTTCAATCCTGGCCCTTGTTAAGATTATCCAATCTTGACCATCCATTGCCCTATTTTTCCTATAAATAGAGCTCTCATTCTCTCATTTTGATATCCAAGTTTCATGCATCTAATCTATAGTCCTTTTACTAAGCATTTAGCCTCTCTTTGATAAAAAACATCTTAATAGCTTTTAGATATAATTTTAAATATCATAGCATATCCATGTTAGACTAGTATATATTGTTAGGAGAGGATTACTAATCTTTATCATAACATCATATTCATACTAGTTTAAAATCATCATAAATTCAATATCATACATATCTAGGAATGCATTCATGCTAAATTAATTAAACATCACTCATTCTTGGAGTTGTCATTCCTAAGTCACTTTGCTCAGTGATTTGAGAGAAAAGACATTGACTTGAGGGATCCCGTGAGATAGAGAACAATGGAACATCCCTTGGGAAGTTGAGCTATTCAATATAGCTCCATAACTTGCACCAAGAGTCCCATTGGTGTGTGGATCTTTTGGAGCTTGAATTTTACGTTTTTGTACCTCACATTTCCCGCACACATTTTTGGCGCCCACCGTTGGGCAAGACCCCATTAATCTTATCATTTTTGATGTAGGAGCAATATTGCAAGCATGCAGAAAAACTGGTTTAGCACATTGGGACCTTTCTTTAGCGCTTAGAAACCTTTAGTTAGCACTTTTGGTGTACTGTTTAGCACATTAGACCTCTTCGCTAGCGCATCTAGCCTTTTTGTTAGCACCTAATATTCTGGCTTTATTCTATATCATCATAGCGCATTCGACAAATAGAGTAGCGCATTAGGTAATCATCTTAGTGCATAGGAAGCTTTTTGTAGCGCATCTGTGCTGCAGTCTAGCACATAGCTGTAACAGGAAAAGACACAAAATTGTAACCGAGGAAAAATAATTTTAGGCTTGTGTAAGCCCACATCAGATTCTGGTTTTATTAACTTTCTGCTTGTAGGTAGCTAACTATTTTCTTGTAGGTTTAGATTAAGTTAAGATAGAAATTTTAGTTCTTTTGACTTTCTAGTTAAAGTAAAAAGAATTCACTTTTCTATAAATTTGGAAAGAATCTCACTTGTCCTTTTGGGTTTAAAATCAACTTCATTTTCCTTTGGGCTTAAAAAGAACTTCATCAAAGGATTAAAAAGATCAACAAAGCAAAATCTTTCATTCCTGCAAGCTAGGAGAACACTTCGTTTGGGTTTAAAAGGAACAACAAATTTACTTTTCAGTTAGCAAAGGTAAAAAGAACTTCACCTTCCTTTGGTGCCTAAAAGGATTCATTTTAATTTATTGCAAAAAGTAAAAGAACCTCATCTTTATTTTGTGCAAGGGAAAAGGGAAAGTTTTTGCTTATCGACTTTAATTTTGTTGACCAAAATCGTGATTTCTTTTGTTGACCAAGATTTCCAATATTTTAGATAGAAAATCATTATTATACAAGGTTAAAAAGAACACCATGCTTTTTGGAGAAAAATCTCCAAGGAGAAGTTAGCAAATCATTGCTTTGAAAGGTTAAAAAGAACACTTGTGTGCCTTGTTTTGAAAGTGGAAGTTATATGCTCTCCCCTTAATTGGGTGACCAAAAAGCCAAACCACTCTTTCATGCTTTCTTCATTTCAAGCAAATAAATTTTTTTGGCAAAAGGCAAAAAAATGGGTGCCCCCTAGGGGGTGACAAGGTTGTTTGAGCTGACGAAGTATCGAGACTAGTGGGCTATGATATTGTTGATGACCCTTGAATAAAGAGTCTATTTGATTTGTCTTACTTGTTATCTAAACCTGTGAAAACATCACTATTTGTCTAGCATAGGCAAAATTTGTTATCTATTTCATGTTGTGTTTGCAATTTATTTTTCTAAAAATAATCCATCAAAATCACGTGTTAAAAATCCAAAAACAACAAAAATAAAGAAATGAGGGTAGCTTAGCACATAGGAGCAACTTCCTAGCATGTATCAACCATTCTATAGCGCATCTACACCAAAACTTAGCGCTCTCAGCCTTCAATTTAGCGCATAACCAGTTTTAGACTAAGAAAACTTTCAGTGGCGCTTTGTGATACCAGCTTAGCACATTTTAACATTAGCATAGTGCATTCAAGATATTTCATAGCGCTTTCAATCCAAACTACAGTGCGTAATCAGAACATATTAGCGTGTAACATTTCCAGTCAAAACAGTTTCAAACAATCTTAGTCAGCATGTAGAAGAGGTATTTTAGCACATAGAGAACTTTTTGTGGCGCATCTAGACCATTTGTTAGCGCATCCCGTCTCTATTTTAGCGCATATTCAAAATCAGGAAAAAATAGATAGCAAACCAGGCATTTCGGGAAAATTTTATCACCAGTTGTGAGTACCCTTTTTGGTCCTATGTCAAAATCAGTAGTCAAAATCTGAACCAGATTATCAGAGAAAACAATTCCAAAATCAAACAAGCATCCTTAGAACAAAGTTTTCAAATCTTAAACTAGCTCGAGATAAGACTTCATCCGACCAAAATCAGGCACTACCATCACATTGATCAAACTTCCACCATCTAACGGATCCTATCACAAACAACATACCAAGTTTAATTCTTAAGTTGTCAAATCTAGTTTCCATATTGGGAGACTTTTATCCATATCATTTGACACACTTTGTCATGGGGGCGAATCTAACTAAACCTCTACTTGATAAAGTAGGCTTGAGTTTTTCAAACAAAGTAGCACAATCCAACATCAACTAAAACCATTCATCATTCGTTAATGACCACTCCTCATATTTTGAGAAGAACAAGTTTTGATCACAAAACTAAGTTGAAGAAGAGACAACCTAGTTCTAAGACACTTGCAAAAAGGAATAAGTTTCTCTATATCAATCGCCAACTTTTTAAATCACATCGCGCATTCTTGCATCACATGCGATTGTATATTCAAGGAAAATCAAACGAATTTGACAAAGAACCTTTAAGAAGAAGAGCTTATATTCAGAAAGCGGCATTCAACCAACACTTAAATCGTGGAGGAAGGATCAACCTCGCTTTATTCCCATAGTTCTATATCAATTATAACGAAGCTTGACCTGAACCACCAACCCTTGAGAGAGAGAAGAAGAAGAAACTCCCTTTGTAACCTAAAGTTTTTATTAAGGGACATATTCTATCCACCAAACACCACCAGGAACTCTGATAGAAATAAATGTCCATTGTCACTCACTCTCAAAGAAACAAGCAAAGCGAATCACAACCAAAGTCAAGTATGGGTCGTAGATTATCCAATCCTTTTGAGTATACTAATCTAGGAGATACAAGGATCACTGAGGAACTTCTCCAAGAATGTGAAGAAAACCCCTCATCCCAAAGGCTCATGGAAAGACTTATTGAAGCAGACAAGGAAAAATATATACTCATGCTAACTAGCAAAGGAGTTACGCTTCCTGAAGATTTTGATAAATAAAACTTAAGGAATGTCGACGAAAGAATTTTCAGAACAAGGTCTAGAAATTACGCCTATCAAGACCAACAAAGAGAAGAAGAAACACATGACCCTAAAATCATACATGAACAAAATAACACACCCAAACACAACCTTGCCCGAGCTTGGGATAATCTTAATGAAAGGGAGGAAGCTCTCCCTCGATGTACAAATGCACCCATGGTCTCTCTTACACAACAAATCCAAATGTTGCAAAGGCAAATGCAGGACATGCAACAAGGGACCACAGTGCGATACTCCTTGGATGAAATCTATCCTTACCCCATTGATAGGATATTAAACATGATACCTTTTCCCCTGAATTCAGATATACCAAAGTACGACAAATACGATGGTAAAAGTGATCCCCATAATCATGTTCGGGAACTTTGTACCATAAGCCTAGTGTTTTCTCATGATGACACTTATTTAATGAGGCTATTCCCAAGAAGTTTGGGAGGGCAAACAATGGAGTGGTTGTCTAAACTTACACCTCCCATCAGATCATTTGATGAGTTGGTAAACAAATTTATCACACAATACTCCTATAATATTCAACACACAATCCCCATGTTGGATGTATGTAACACCAAACAAAAGAACAATGAAACATTCATGTTGTTTCTTCAGCATTGGAGACGTATGGTTTCAAGATATCCTCAAGATGTACCTGAAAAGGAAAAGATGGAGATCTTTATCGATAATCAAAATAGTGAGATGAGTTATCAACTCAAGATCCAATGCATACCATCTTTTGCCAAGTTGATAGAAAACGAAATCTAAGTAGAGGAAGCCTACATCAAGAAAGGAACATTGAAGTTCTTTAAGGAAGGAACTAACTCATCCAACACTCACTCCTTTAACAATCAAAACAACAACAACACTTTAGACAAATCCAGATTTTGGACAAAAAACAAAAACTTTGTTAATGATGGAGGAGTTGATGCTAATGATATGAAGTCCAAACAACCAGTATTAGCTTTATCAGGTAATCCACAATCTAACAAAAATAAAAAAGGTATTAATAAAGGCACTAACACTTATCCACAAAATACCAATCAAGGACCTTCAATTTCAAACACCAATAACAATACCCAAGGCAATAACAATATGTAAAACAACAACAATACCCAAGGAAACAATGCTAACTGAGGGAATAATACAAACCAGAGAAGTAAAACCAACACTTTCCCAAATAGATGCATCTACACACCATTGGGGCAAACCTTAGAATCAACATTTTGAGAACTCCTGGTGAACAAGATTATCACATTGTCGACCATAAATAAATTTGAACCCCAGGTCAAACCACCTTGGTGGAATGACTCACATTTCTGTGATTTTCATCGAAACAAAGGTCATCAAACAAATGATTGCATGAGGCTTAAGAACATTGTTCAGGATATGATCGATAGAGGTGATTTAACGGTTGATGGTCTCAAAACAAACAGTGACCATGATGCTTTTAAAAATCCTCTTCCGAATTACAACAAGGGAGGAGCTTCATCATCAAATGATACTGGAGGAGCTTATATAAATCACCTATACAACAACATCGTAAATCACATATTGATAGATGACAACCAAATAAATGTCATAAAAATCTAAGACAAACAAGACCATGCATCAATCAATGTGACAATTAGAGCTCAAAAATACGTCTTGAAAGGGCATACATCAACATCCACCACTATCCCCAAGACTCAATATGATTTGGTTAATCAACTGCGGAGAACTCCCACTCAAATATCCATACTTGATTTACTCAAACTCTCGCCAAAACATAAGGACATATTAGAACAAGATTTGGTTGAAACAAACATTCCTCGAGATCTGGACATTGATAAATTCCAAGCCATGGTGGCTCATATGATAGGACCTCATAACCTCACCTTTTCTGAACATGATAATGTCTCTTTGAGTCATCCGCATAATACTCCCCTTCATATCGAAGTCTTAGTCTACAAACATCAAGTTAAAAGAGTATTAATAGATGGAGGAGCTGGTCTCAATATCTGTACTTTGAATCTTATCCGTGCATTAGGCTTATCTGAGCAGTCTATTGCTCCAAACAAAAATATCACCATCAAGGCCTATGATGATGAAGAAAGGTCATCCAAAGGAACAATGATACTACCTATTCAAGTAGGACCGATACAAAGGGACACTATATGCCAAGTCTTAGACATAGACTTAACATACAATATTCTATTGGATCGTCCTTGGATACATGAAATGCAAGCAGTGCCTTCAACATACCATCAATGTGTCAAATTCCCGTATAATGGACAAGAAATTTCCATATTTGCCGATAATAACCCTTTTCAACATTGCAATGCTATTGGGGCAATTCAAGACAACCTGGTTCCACACAACAGGGAAGCTCCAGCTTCCTCAGCATTAGATCATCATCAAGAAAAACTCAAGTATTTATCCATGGACTTCAAACAAAAGATGAAAATCAAAGAGCAAGGCATGGGAGAATACTCTTTTGAACCCATGTGTCTATCAAAATTGCCAACATTGCCAAAATCTCATGGACAACCTTCTGCATCGACACATCAAGGAACACAACCCATCACCAAATTTGATGGCAAATTTATCCAATTGGGCACACTAGCTAGCTATACAAGGATGATGAAGAGGTAAGAGATGCTACTCTGGAGGTGGCCATACCAACACAACAATATGGAAAATGATTCCTGATCATGCAACTGATTGGATACAATGACAAAGGACCTATAGGCAAACGTCAAGAAGACATTACAAAACCGCTAGAACCTCCTTCACAATTTTCATGGGACAAAACAATACTAGGATATGGACACATCATACCACCTATGCACAAACAAAATAAGTATCAGAAACCTCAGTGGAAAGAAAAGAAGAAATACAATGAGAACTCATGGCAAGAGGCACTACACTAAGCAACAGAAACAACAAGGAAAGAACAAGAACACCAGGAAAAAGAGAAACGACAAGAGGAACTGGCCATTCAAAGGGAAGAAGCATCTTATGAGAAAGTGAATCATGTGCAAGAACCTATTCAAAACAAGGTAGAGTCACCACTCAAAGAAACCATTTCTCCCCAAGGAGAAATAGTGTATGAATAAATGCAAAGGGTACAAGCAGGCTCTGATTCTAAATCAGAAAAAACTACAAGAGTGGTATCAATTATCAAAGATCTTTTCTCACCCTACAATGTACTTGTCAGCAACACTGAAAGACTCTGGGACAGTACTTCTGAAACTGATTCTAATGACTATGAATAGGGTAGTTGTGCAAATATTACCAAGGATGATGAGGAAGGTACTATCCATTCACACACACCCCTTTCTGAGGAGGGACAAGGCACAAAGTCTCTATTACTTGAATTCAGACCACGAAATATCTATGAGGCTAAGGAGAACGAGCAACAACACTACAAACAAGTCTACATCGAAGATGATACCATCGAAGACCTTGACAATATCATTACCCTAACTGACATCTCAAACAACTATAACGGTACCTCTATCCTGACAATTACCGCAACCAATCTCGATCCACCAAATGATTCTCTACCACTTGTATTTCTTGATCTCATAGACTGGGAAGAACCTGAATACCATGATATACCCATTTTCCCAGATGATGAATCCATTGTCCATTACCTATGTACAGTCAACTTGGAAACATGCTGTACCAGTGAACAAAATAACGATATCTGCAATCAGGAGAGTGCCAAGTCTCTCAGTCACAAAAATAAAAGAAACAAAGGATCTAATGTTGAAAACCAGTCAATGGCAGCACTAGATTACAAAAAAGTCAAAATAAAGGATGCATATGAGGGTGAAAACCTTTTTAAGGCACCCAAGGATGGGAGACTTGACACTCTTCCTGAACACTATCAAGAGAGATCACCCATATTGATTGAACCAACTCAATCAATAAACATAGGTAAAAAAGTAGCAGCTAAAAACATACACCTAGCATAATCACTGATATAAGAAGAACAACTAGAGTTTATCAGATTCTTCAAAGAAAATCAAATCAATTTTGCTTGGTCCTATGATGATATGCTCGGAATAGATCCGAACCTGATCATACATCATTTATCTATTGCTCCAGGAGCTAAGCCAGTCAAACAAAAATTAAGAAAAATGAATCCGCATGTGGCATTAATGGTTAAAGATGAACTAAAGAAGTTATTAGACGTCGGATTCATTCGACCTAGAGACTATGCTGAATGGATTTCCAACATTATACCAGTTTCAAAACCAGATGGAAGCATCTGAATATGCACAAATTTTAGAGATGTCAACAAAGCCTGTCCAAATGATGACTTTCCTTTCCCCAGCATTGACATTATTATGGACCTAATAGCAGGCCATGTGATGCTATCATTAATAGACGGTTTGTTTGGATATAATCAAATCAAAGTTGTCCCAGAGGATCAAGATAAAACTACGTTCACCTGTCCTTGAGGAACACATTGTTGGAACGTCATGCCTTTTTGCTTAAAGAATGTTGGGGCAGCTTATCAAAGAGAAATGATGACAATATTTCATGATATGATGCATACCTTCATGGAGGACTATGTGGATGATTTACTGGCTAAGTCATTCACCTAGGCAGAACATCTGGGCATATTAGATAAAATCTTTCAAAGATTGGAGCAATTCCAAGTCAGGTTAAACCCTAAGAAGTGTGTCTTCGGGGTCACATCAGGTAAACTATTAGGCTACATTGTGTCGGCAAATGGCATTGAAGTAGATCTAGTGAAGGTACAGGCCATCATGGAGATTCCACCTCCTAGGAACATTAGTCAACTTAGATCTCTACAAGGATGGTTGCAGTCTATCAAGCGATTCATAGACCAACTTATAGATAAAATTCTACCATTCAATCATCTACTACATAAAAACATACCATTCCGATGGGAAGCCAAGTGTGTGGAATCATTTTATCAACTCAAGTAATATCTAATGAATCGACCAGCTTTGTACCACCAATAAAAGGGAACTGCTCATTCTCTACATATCAACAACGAAAGTATCATTGGGGACACTGCTAGCACAAGAAGATCAGGAAGGCAAGGAATGAGCTATATATTACATCAACAGAACATTAAATGGATATGAGCTAAATTACACATTCATTGAGAAAGCTTGTTTAGTTGTGGTATTCGCCTCTCAAAAATTCCGCCACTACATGCTAGCTCACACAATCAAGCTAGTAGCAAAAAATGATCCTCTCAAGTATTTACTCAGCAAAGCAGCTCTTACAGGTCAATTGGCTAAATGGGTCATGATTCTCAGTGAGTTTGATATCCAGTACACAGAGCATCGGGCTATCAAAGGACAGGTAATTGTAGATCAACTAGCTGAAGCACCATTACTAGATAAACAACCAATGCAGGTGGAATTTCTAGACATGGATGTCCTTACTGTTACACTCAAACAATGGACCCTATACTTTGACGGTTCCTATACCCAACATGGATCGGGTGCTTGCATCTTGTTCGTCACTCCCGAAGGACACACTATTCCAAGATCTTATAGACTCATGTTTCCATGCACCAACAACATCATTGGATATGAAGCACTGGTGACAGGAATAAAAATGGTTGTGGAATGGAAAATCACAGAATTGAGTCTATGGGGATTCTCAATTAGTCATCAATCAGATCAAGAATGAATATCAGACAAAGGATGACAAGCTTCTTCCATACAAAAGAATGGTGGATGATTTCAAATAGTACTTTATACACATCACCTTCGAACAAATACCAAGGTTGGACAATAGAGCAGCTGATGCAATGGCCACTGTCGCTTCACTGCTATAAATTCCAGAGCAACAAAGTCGTTATGAGTTCCTGGTAGAGCAACTATTTTCCCTAGCCTATGACAATTCTGCATCCCACGTCATATATGCCTTAACTAGTTCAAACTCCCCTCTATACAAGACAATCTATGAATATCTTAAGACCAATACCCTATCACTCGACCTATCTCGTAACAAAAAATGCAGCTTTATCTGGCAAGCCGCCCATTATACCTTAACTGCTGACACACTTTACCGTCGAGGTCTAGATGGTACTCTTCTTCATTGCCTTGATCATAATGAATCTGACTCTGCTTTACATGAGCTTCATGAGGGTATCTGTGACATGCATTCAAGTGGTCCTACTCTCTCTTAAAATTTTTTGAGAATGGGATATTATTGGCCAACAATGGAGAAAGACTCTTATCAATTTGCAAAGAAATGTCTTAAGTGCCAACTTCATGGCAATCTTATCCATGCACCGGCACGAGAGTTGTAGCCATTTACAACATCTTGGTCTTTTTGTCAGAGGGGACTTGATTTAGTAGGGAAAATCCATCCTTCCTCCTCAAATGGACACAAGTTCATTATCACTGCAACAAAGTATTTCACAAAATGGATTGAAGCAGTCCCAATGACCACTGTAACTAGAAAACAAATTGCCTCATTTATTCTCAATTATCTAATTTGCAGATATGGCATTCCCAGTTCCATCATCACAGACAACGGGCGTCCCTTCAAAAATTAGGATGTGCGAGAACTATGTGAGCAATTCAAAATCCAACATTGCTTCTCTACACCTTACTACCCACATGGGAATGATCAAGCGAAAGCATCAAATAAAACAATCTTGAAAATCCTAAAGAAAACAGTAAATGATGCGGGCAAGGATTGGCATGTACAACTCAATCCAGCACTCTGGACATACAGGAATAGCATTCAGACACCTACAGGGTCTATGCCATATTCATTGGTGTACGGATCAGAAGCAATTCTACCTCTTGAGGTAGAAATTCCATCACTCATAGTATCTGTGAAAGGCCTCATACCAGATGAGGAATATCGGGTAAACAAATTGCATGAACTAGATCCTCTCAAATAACATGCCTATGATCATCTCAAAGCATACCAGTAGTACATGTGCAAAAGCTACAACCACAAAGTCATCCCTAGGGTTTTTTAAGTCAGTGATCTTGTACTCAAAGAAAATCCCAGAAATCAATAGGATCGAGAAAAGAAAGGGAAGTTTGAACCTAACTGGTTGGGTCCCTATCTCATCATATCAGCCTACGGATTAGGTGCCTATCAGCTAACAACTTCAGAAGGAGACATGCTCGACGAACCAACCAATAGTATCCATCTGAATAAATTCTACACTTGAGTAATCTTATGCACGAAAAAAGCAAAAAATACAAAAAAAATTAAAAAATACAAAAATACAAAAAAATCAAAAGTAAAACAAAAAAGTTCAATAAAAACAAATGGTGAAAACCTAGCAATAGGCGCTATTTGTGAGAGAACCGCTCCTCTATCTATCATTACTCATATCTTTTACATCTATCCAAGTCAAAGCTAATGGCCATCGCCCAACACTATTCACGCAACATTATCCCAGATATACTTAGCATAGTCACTGTCCTTGATTATTTGAAGATCAGTTCATCATATCCCACCATGGCTTGGTGATCATTGTGTATATCCACATTGATAGATATTTGTAACTAGGGGTAGCATCAATTTCCGCCGTCCATTTACCAGTTTCTTTGTCATTGTTCAGGTGAGCGATGGTCTTGAACCTCTTTGGCTTTGGATTCTTCTCGGAGTACTTAGCAACCATTTCCTGAATTGGAATGGTCACAGAAAGAAAGCTCCTTTTCTTGTTCACTGAGGTTGTTAACCATTTAGGAGTCACAGCGGAATGAGTAGTTCCTTCAATCATTTTTGGTGGTGGCATCATAGCCACAATCACCGTTTGAGAGTCCAGAGCACAAGCAAGTTCACCATCCAAATCTTCAATTTCAAAGATTTGAGCCTCAAGCACGACATCTTTTACTCCCATATCCTTGACCTGGTCCATCTTCCTCTGGGTGACACTACGTGATTGAGTATGCCGAGGGGTACTGAAATCCAAAGTTGGGCTAGACCTGCATCTAGGCTGAGCCGACTTGATTTCCTTACCTGCACGAACAGGAGCACTATTAGAAGGACGTTTTGGTGAAGATATATTTCTTGCAGAAAGGGACTTGGCACCTAGCTTCATTTCTTTCTTTTTAGCCACCCATGCCACGGTTCTTTCCAGAACTCATTCGGTTCTCAATTGTATGTCATCATTTTCCTCCTCATCCCAATTAATTGGGGGCATTTCAGTCTCTGCATGGGATAAATACCCTGGTTCAAACAATTCAAGATAATCCTCTTCAAGCCCTTTAATGTCTAACTTTATTTGCAAAGAGATAACCTGTTCCAGCACCAATCTCATGTTTTCCCTTTTGAAGACTTCAAGTTCATCTAAACAATCTTCCCAGAAATCTTCTAACTGTGGCATGGGAAGATAAGGCATTAAGCCAAGGCTCTGAGAAAATCCCTTATTGTCAAACCCTTTTCTTTCAAAATACAGAGAGAAATTAAAATTTCTAAGGTCTGCTCCTATACTTAGTGCATCAGACATTGAATTACAAGATAACACTCCCAATTGTATTGGAAAATGACCTTGCCATTTGTCCTTAGGCTGTGCCTTCTTGACCACAGAGGTTAGTTGTCTACATACTTCTGCTAGAACAAAACAATCAGAACAAAAGTGCGGAAGCTTGAAGGGTTCCTCTTCAAAGCCTCCTACCCATATATAGCAAAAGTGTGGGAACTGGATGTAAAAACTACCGAACTTCTTAATCAAGGTCTGTGCATCATCTAAAATCCATTTAGCCTTTGTACCCTTTAGTTCATGACACATATCACCCAGGAATGCATTGTGTACCCTTCTGAAATCTTGTAGGGCATTGTCTTTTTGCAGCATTGGATAAAACTCATACACCGGAACATCTTCCTCAGTGGGCTGCTTGGGTATACCCGTTAACTCTTTAACACAGGCCAGATAATACAAAAGATAAGAGGACATGAAGAAGTTTTGTTGAAACTGCTTGGCTAGACTCAACTGCTCTCTCATTGAATCAGCAATTAACTCTGCCCAATCTAAATATTGTTTTCCTTCTAGAACTAATTGCACATAGCAATATATCCAATCATCAAAGCTATAAGCTTCGGCGGAACCTTTGGCTCGATGCAACAGAAGCATCACATCGTGGATATGTGGCAACATGTGGTTCTTGTTAGGATTTTTAGGTAGCCTAGAACCACCTCTCTGAGGGACTTTCAACCAGAATTTCGCCACATTATTCCTGTGTCCGGCTCTACCTGCATTGAACTCACTAATTGACTGGGTAGGAGAGAAATTAGAAAACTGGTAATCCGGTATCTTGAAAACTGAAGCAATCACCTCACGGTTAATGGCAAGAAGGGTTTCGCCATTATCCCTTTTAATAGTTTTAGATACAAGGTCATATCTGGCAATACACTCCCGAACCAACTCTGGACAAGGAATTGCTGGAGGAAAGGCTGTGGCTTCTAAAAGTCCACTACTCAAAATCTCTATACAAAAAGACTTATCAACACCCTTGAACACCTTTCTTTCAAATCTTCAAGGTTCTCTCCTTTCAGGTCAGTATCACTAACTATGGCTTCTGTGGACGCCAAGCTAAAGATGTTTCCAAACAAGTGCAGGGTGGACTTCATGATTTCAAAACAAGAAACCTAAATTTGATTGCAGTGAAACCTTATGTATGAGAGAAAATGCAAGGGAAAACACTATAGAAAATAAGGAAAGACTCACCTTCATAGTTGCATAATCGGACAACGGCTAGCATCAAGAAAGACTCCTATCCAGGGATAACATAAACAAAAGTCCAGCAGCAAGTAGCAAATGTAGAACGCAAATGATTTTCATACCTTATTGAGAAAGGTAATGATACAGACACATTAAATGCAATGATTTCGCAATTTCATTCAGAATGCGGCAAATTGGTAGATTAGACCCCCGCACGCATGCATTGAATGCATGGCGACATACTTTAAGAAACTGCCAGTTCCCGAAATGTTCACTTATTTCGAAAAAGCCAAAGAATGACATAACTTTACAATCTCGTTCTACCTCTCCGTATTTAGCAATAAATGCACTTCTCAAAACATTAGAAACTGCGGGACCCACCAATATTGAACCCAGATGAACATCTTGAACCTACTTCTTGAGTGTTCAAGTAGTTCAAGATGTACGCTACGTTAAACTGTTGACCACTTGCTGTGTTGAACACGTTGAACTCAGTTCAATAAGTTCAACACAAATGTTATATCACCGAATAGGAAAAAACTTTATTAAAGAGCCGCTGCAAAACATTTAGAGAAAATGTTAGTACGAAAAACTTTTTCTGAACACCTTGGAACCTATTGAACCTAAATGAACCTCTCAAACCCAGTTCAGAACGGTTCGACGTGTTCAAGGAGTTCAATCGATTGTCTGAACCTGACTTAAATGACTAGAAGAAGGATTTGAGGCCCCATTAAGGACTTGAACCAAGGTAATATGGCATGAACTAAGACTCCAACATAAAAAAAAGGAAAAGATGACCTACTCTTGCCATGAGGAATAAATGACGCAGTAACACAAACATGTCCTCCAAGACGCAACAATGAAAACATCAATGTAGAAAAATGTAGAGAATTTTTCGGACTAAACCTGATTGACAACCAAATTGCCAACAAATTGCAATCACCAACCATGTCAATTGCAACACCAAAGACATAGAAAGATAGGAGTGCAATATCCATAGAGCATACATTGATGTTCAAATCCACAAGACCAAATCATTAAATGTAGAGGAATGCAAATCATTCTTCCAAACTATCTTTGGCATACATTCTACAACTACTTACACCATCAATCTTCCAAAAACCAGAATATCCCAAAAACATCATTTTCTCACTCAAGAGAAATAAACCAACATCATGTAGCATACACAAGATCATCACAATCATATCCACTTTATTGGCATGCTTCTAATGCTCATTTAAATGCATCTTACCCTCATCTTAATATTATATGATCAATATACTATCAATGTCATCATGCTAAGTGTAGACATCAAACACCAAGAAGGTGGACATCCACAACACGAAGCATCTACAAAAAACATCCATCTATACGGAACACCTACCAACAATGTTTCCTTACTCAAAAAATCATCAATGAAAGCACAATAGTTGTAGGTTGACATCAAGGACAACACATATTATGTGATATGATGGTCATTTTAGATCAAGCTAGTAAACTAGAAATGACATAAAATCAATTAGAACATTAGAATTTAGATCATGTAGAAGGAATTAAACCGAGTTGAGAGAAATATTTAAATGGAGGTCATGGAAACTACAAAAGTGAAACAATATTAAAAGGCATCATACATATCATGCATATGGTTCTATCTAGAAGGGAGTACTGTGAATGATTGCATCCCCAATGTTTGAAGTGTGGATATTTTCCCAATTCTTATGCTAATTTTTTGCTCCAATTTGCACTGGTATTTCTTCATGTGCTCAAATGCCCATAAAAAGTCACAAAAACTATTTATTAAACTAAATTATAAATATGATTACAAGGAACATAAACAAGCATGACAAAAATATTAAGTAACATTAATCTTTAAGATAAAAAAAAAGGAATTGTGAGGCACCATAGAGGCTATTTAGGTCATTTTTAGACCATATATCCATTATATACCCCTAAAATAGCCTTAAAGCACCTTCAATATGCTTAAATAACTTATAAAATGGTAAATAATTACAAAAATAAAGGCAATTTCATGGGAATGAGATAATTAAGAGTTATTATGAAAAGAAATAAGTGAAAATGCATTATGAAGAGGCATTAAGAAGATATATAAAGTGGTAGAATCAAGAGAAGTAAAGAAAGGAAGAAGAGGAGAAGAAGTGAGAGTGTGTAGAGTGATAAGAAGAGGAGAAATCTAAATTCATAAAAGAAGATATTTTGTAATATATTTTTTTTAACATTATTTTAAATTTTCCTAGGGTTTTTTAAAAGAGTGTACAAAAATCAATATACTTTTAGGGAACCAACATATTCTTCATATTTTTTAATATATACAATGCCTCTTCGGTTATTAACAAGTAAAAAAAAACAAGAAAATACTTATTTTAAATGGTTACACATTTATGTTTCATCAACAAGGCATCAATAAAATGATCTGGCATTGTTAGGAATTTTTTACAAATAAATGTTCAAGTTGGTGCTCTACTATGACACAAACAGAATTGGGTAATGTGATTAGCAGTAAAAAACATAATCATGCTCCAAAACCTGAGATAATCACTGTCAAACACAAAGTGAATGAAATGAAAGACATGGCATGCTCGACTCAAGATTCTACAAGAAATATCATTGCTGCTTCATATTATAATATTCATTACCTGTAGTAGGAGCAATACCATCAACCAATGCATTATCCAAAATGATTCGAAGAAAAAGATTAAGATTTGAAGCACTGCCACCAAATCCTCAGACATCGACAAATCTTATCTTACCAATTGAATATACAATTACCAATAGAGGGGAAAAGTTTCTTTTTCATGACAATATTGATGAGAATTGTTTTTTAATATTCACCACCACACAGAATTTGCAATTACTGAAAGAATCTGAAAATTGGTTTAGTGATGGTACATTTAAAACAGTGCCAAGTATTTTTCAGCAGTTGTACACGATTCATGGCTTGAAAACTGATGCAATATTTCCACACATTTATATTCTTATGACCAACAAAACAAGAACCAATTATACACAAGTACTTGCATAATTAAAATGGCTTCAACCTGATCTAAACTCGTAAAATATACTTATTGATTTTGAATTATGTTTCATGGGAGCTATTTCTGAAAATTTTCCAAATGTCACTATTTGGGGATGATTTTTCTATTTCTCTTAATGCTTGTGGAGGAAAGTTCAAGAAGAAGGTCTACAAACACGTTACAGTGTCGATGAAGTATTTGCATTTGAGATCGAGAAACTTGTTGCATTAGCTTTCGTGCCTCAGCTAGATGTAATTTATGCATTTGAAGCACTTCTACAATCTCCTTATTATACAGAACATGAAGAGACTTTGCAACCCATAATTGTTTATTTTGAAGACACATTGATTGGCAGACTAACCAGAAGAGACAACAAATGATCACCCAAGTTTCCAATGACAATGTGGAATTGTTATTCAGATATTCAAGATGGTCTTCCCAAAATGAATAATACTATTGAGGGATGGCACTGAGGATTTAGTGAATTGCTTCAAGCATCACAAAACTCAGTCTATAAATTCATCAAAGTAGTGAAAAAAGAACAGGGTCTCCAAGAGAATGAAATAGAGAAATATATGGCTGGATACACAAGGCAACCAAGCAGGAAAAAATACCGTGAACTCAAAGAAATACTAAAAAGACTTGTTGATGGTTATGACAACCATAACATTTTAGATTATATAAGAGGCGTCACTCATAATTTGACACTTTAATTGAAAATTTGAATAATAATTTTTCTAGCAACATACATGTAGTTTATAAATTTTATTTTCCATTCTCTATATTTTTACAGGGATATTTTGTCCATGGGTTATTCTAACCACGAGTTATTTTGGCTTGGGTTATTATGACCCTAGGTTATTTTGTCCTTGGGTTATTATGACTGGGTTATTCTATCCAGGGTTATTTTGGTCTGGTTATTATGTCCTACAACCCTTGATATTACTCGATTCTATTTTCATCCATTACACATTCTTATTTATCATTTTCATTTATCGATTTCAATTATAAATTCTATTTTATATTATCTATTTAATTAAATATGATTTAATTTTCGTGCTCACTCCTCACTTAACTCCACTTACCTCTTTAATCCATTCTTCTTCCACTCATCACTTAACTCTTTCTCTCTCAACACTTAACTTCGTCTTGCTTTAGAAGCTTGTTCAATTTCCTCCATTCAACTCAGTCTGGAAAAGGAAACCTTGTGTGCACAAATATTTATTGATTAAATAAATAATTTAACAAGCTTTTGAAATGGAAAATTTCTCCTCATGTAGCTGATTTCTCTCCTCTAATTCTTCACTTAAATTCATCTTCTAGTTTATAAATATAAGCCTATTTTCATCATTTTGGATTTCAATCCATCATGCAAAAGACAAATATATTATGTCAAATATATTACTTGTCCATTTATCATTGTTATGTTGTAGAGTTTAGTGCCCACATACCTTTAAAAAGCATTAACACATCAATCATTTTTTAAGGTTTTCAATGTTATTCATAGGCTAAGAGGTCTTATTTGATTTTGTTTTATGTTTTCAGTTTCCTTTCGTTTTCTAGCTTCCAAATTTTGTTGCTTTCAATTACGATAGAGTTTTTATATTTACAATTTACACATTGGTGTCTAAAACAAAAGGTATGGCTTAAAATTCATCTATCCACGGTCCTCCAAAGAGAAGATATTTTTTTTAAAGATAGGCATCATGTGTGCCAACATTTGGGTATGCCTAGGACGAATTTAGATAGTAATAACAATATTGCCTAAAGTCTCTATGGACATCCCATTGTAGCATTTATGCTCACTCTTGAAAATGAATACGTGTAATGATGAGTGGTTATGTTGTGAATGTATTCCTTTATTACTATGTTGAATGGTGAATTGGGGTTTATAATGATACCTTCAAAATTGTTTACATTAATCAATCTAGTGAAGTATAATGGGTTGTGATAATTATTCGCTATAATTTCTTGTGATTGGAATGTAATGATAGGCTTACATGGGGTTGGGTCTTCTATGAAAGGATTTATACACTATAGAAGAAATGTTTCAAAAAGTATTAATTTTAGGTCTTTCATGAGGATATTTTTGGAGGTCTGTTGGTTTGGTATTGTTTGACTATCAAGGTAAAGGATTTGTATATATTTAAAGTTTTTTATTTATTAGGGCTATATAGGATTTCCCTTATCATTAATATCAGTCACTTGAATGATCTTATTTTCTCATAGATCTTGTCATTTATGTTTGAGGATTATGCACATTTTGGTCGTTGATTGGGACTCTATAGAATTGACGAAGGGAATTTGGGTCATTGTTTCTTGGAAGGACAATTGAAGTATCTAGGGAGCATATTGAGGGTAATTAGAATGAGTTATAAGAACAAGATTGATTCATGGTATTTTTGTAAAAATTCATAAATCTCATGTTATCAAAAAGTTATTATTCTAAATAAACTAAAAAATCAAATTCATTTATATAGAATGGAGCAAATGCAAAATTCGGCAGAAGGAAGGTTTGACAGGTGGGGAAACCCAGGAGTGTTTATCCCAACATTCCCAACTAAGGTGAATGGAATTCCGTTGGGAGGAAGACCTCATGGTGGAGGCCCTCAAAAAAATAATCTATCTCAATAAAAGATGTTCTAAGAGCCAATTATCTTTGGAAATGCCCATAATAGGTTTTGGAGGTAGAAAGGAAACACAAAGGCTAGGGATCAAGGGCCTTTGTCAACTCACAAAAGTATATCAATTTTCATGCCATTGAGGGTTCTTCCCCCTCAACAAAGCATCTAAAGGAGAGGGATATCTTTACCAACTAATGTAGAAAAAGTTGCCCTAGGGTACGAATTGTGAAGTGGTGAATCTAAAATGTCAACCCACGTGTAGCTTTTACATCTCTTTGTCTACAAGTTTTAACCAACAACTAGTCTACAAGATGAGGAAGTTGTTTTGGCAAGGTCTTGCTAGAAAAAGATAAGATTTCTCTAGTCTCTTGGGAGAAAGGATGCACACTGAAGGAGTGCATGGGAATGGGCTATGTAATCAATGATGGAAAAACAAAGTGTTAGGTGCTAAGCTTATGTGGAAGATGTATAAAGAAGCTCACTTGAAATGGGTCAAAAATATCTAGAAGAATCAAATCCAAATAGCATCTTTAAGATCTCCAACTCCCCTCAAGGCTCAAGGGTTTGGAACTTTTTGTTTAAATGTAGCACTATGATATCATATCATCTTTCTTGGGACATTTTTATGGAAGTTCTACTTTATTTTGGGAGGACTTTGGAGGTTACCCAAGTTTGGATAGTATTCTAGTGATTGAGCACACTAAGGTTTTCTTAAAACAAAGGTGGGTTTGTTTTGCCAAAAATTATGTGGAGTTTGTAAATGGGGACAACTCACTAGGTTGGCATTGGAAGGACTTCAATTTTGATAACCTCTTAGTTGTTGTGGTAAACATTGTTAAGGATATCTTGGGAAATAGAGCTCTTGTGTTCTGATAGGGGAGAGATAGGCTGATTTGGGTCGGGTCTAACAATGGGCAATAAAATGCCAAAGATGGTTATAGTGTGGTAGCTTGCTCGAGTCTTTTAGTCAGATCCCAACCCATCGTTGCTGGAGCAATTTTTTCTTGTCAAAAGTTGAAGTGTTCACATGTGTAGCTCTACGAGGTAAGATTCTAACCATAGATAAACTCACGAGAATGGATTTTGACGGTCCCCCGAGATGTGCATTATGTTTGAAAGAAGAAGAATGGGTTGATCATTTACTGTTGGGTTGTCCCTATTTGCAAGAATTTTGGAGGTAGTTATGTGCCAAATTGGGTTGAGTTACAACTCTCTCCAATGATATAGTCAACTTATTTAATGGGTGGCCAATCCTCCATAGGTATGCTCTTTTTGTTTGCTTTTTTATTGTGAGTCCATCGTTAATGATTTGGAAAATATGGAAAGAAAGAAACCAGAAGATCTTCCAAGACAAAAAGATGTTGCTTGCCTCCATTTTAAATAAATTGGAAGCAACTTTAGTAGAGATCGTGAACAACAGATCAGCTTTGTATCTGAAGAAGCATATGCTGTGTGCACAGAGGGGGATGGAAAAATGAGTTTTGTGCTGTCGACGCTGATAATACCCCCATTTGTTGGAGGCAAAGAGACAGACTCAATTAGAGCCCAAGTTGTTTGGAAACCTCCACAATTAATTTGGTTCAAGCTAAAGTTTAATGATGTTTCCAAAGGTAGCCTAGGTCAGTTTGAGGTTAGATGTATTGTGACGTTAGATTCATTTCCAAATTAGACATTTCCATACGGACTATCCTTGGCATTGGGTTTCCATCATACATTCCTCTAAAACTGAGAGGAGATTTATCGGTAGCTATGATGTTTAGTCAAGTTAGGAATCTGAGATTTGGGTAATCTTAGCATTGTTGATCGGGGTAGATGTTGGAGAATGTGGCATGTTCTTGCCTCTGGCCGGACACCACATTTATTGCCTGACTTCATTTCTGAGTTGGTCGCACATGAGAGTTGCCTTCTTCCTCCTATTTATAGGCTAGCCTTTTTGGGTGGTATATTATTTTGAGATGGAAACTCCAATTTGGCTTAGAAGTGAAAAATGACAAATGTCTTTCTTAGGACACATATTTGATCAGAGGTTGTAAATGGTCTGCCAGGGATTTTTTGCTTCGTTGGTGGGCACTGAGGTGGTAGAAAATACGCAGTGGATGGCTAGATTTTCTCAGGTGATTTGCTCACATACTTTTTATGATGAGGGGTGAAGAATAGGAGCTCCCTTTTGATTTTTTGATGGCCTCCTGTGCCTGCTTGGATTGGGTTGTTCTTTGGTGGAGGTTTTTGGCTCATCCCCTAACACTCTCGAGGCTTAGTTTGCTACTTTTTGGTAGTAGCTACTCGGCTTGAGCATTGTCTAGTTTTATCTCTTGTGGCTGGGTATGTTTGCAGGTTCTCACATATGTATTCTTAGGGGATGGGTGGTTTGGGTCTGGGGGTCGTTCTAAGATGGTTTTGGGTTATGTGGTTGAGCCCCTTTTGCTCACCTTCCTAGTTCTGAGTGATCAAAATGTTTTGGTTGGAAAGTCTTGTAATTGCTGATGTATTTTTTCTTCAAATTTATATATTCTCTTGCAACTTCGGTTGTGTATTACATATTAAAAAATAATTATGTAAGTCTAACAGAATGTATTTTTAAAAGGTGGTAATAGAAGTAAAGATACCAGGTAGTGGATATTGGGTTTTTTTTGTTACAAGCATTAGAGTAGTTACTATTCTTATTGTTATATAAATTCTTATAATTCTTCATATATTTTCTATTTGATGTGCCAATTTGTGATGTCGTTGTAGGTGGTTTGATTTTACCTATTTTTGTTTTGAAATCCCTAAGGATATCACATATATAAAAAAATAATTTATACTTTTAGAACATGATATTTCCTAAGATGGTAGGAATGATATTGTCTACGAATATCCTTTAGATATCAATATTAGGAATATTGATGTAGAGGATTCTAGAGGTGTATCAACTCGCCAAGACTCTGGTTTCAAGATTCAAGCACAAAACTACACATGAGGGTCCTCAACCCAATGTTCTCAAATCAAGGCTATATCCCACAACATGACAACTTGAGAAAACAAGGCAACGGACCATTGCAAGGGTAAAGGCAAGAATCTCAGAGTGTCCACAAACCCAAATTCCTTCAAATCAACCAAAACTACCATTGGCACAAGCCCTTTAAGCCACTCCACACCATTGGCTTCCTAGAGGAGACTAGGTCCTTATAGCCCTACACAGAGATACTTTTGACCATAAATTTCAAAATACCAATCTTGGACGAAAACCAAAACCATTTGCAGATACCTTTTTGGAAGACTCAAAACATATGTCAAAATCAGGTTATGATGCTTTGGACCAAATTGACCAAAATCTTACTGTAGCAGTCTCCTAGGAACCCAATTAGGTCTCCTATTACACTATGGGTATAGCAAGAACATCTCATTGGCTTAAAAAATGACCATGGAAGGCAAGGACATGTCTAATATAGATGGATTCAATAGGTTTCAGAATCCCTTTTCTTGTTTTGGTGCCAAAACCCCAAGTGGTTGCTCTAACCATGCTTAACCAGCTTAACACATAGAGATATTAAGCCCTCAACACCCCAAACCAATCTCCAAACTCCTCCTTTGTAAAAAATGGTAAAAACCCATCTAGAGAACCACAAAATCTACCATTCCACCAAGTCTTGTGTTGAGTCGTTGATGGAATGGTTAGATATTCATTTTTATTCCTCAAAACCCCAAAACCATGGGTTTCAAACCAGTTATCAGAAAAATGATTGTAGAATGATAAAAAATCAATGAAATCAAGT
Source organism: Cryptomeria japonica (assembly GCF_030272615.1). Taxonomy (NCBI): domain Eukaryota; kingdom Viridiplantae; phylum Streptophyta; class Pinopsida; order Cupressales; family Cupressaceae; genus Cryptomeria; species Cryptomeria japonica. The sequence goes on along the minus strand of NC_081409.1, from coordinate 101,768,296 downwards.
AAAATTGGTGTAAAATGGAAGGTGACTCAAAGACATTTCCAATGCATCCACTCTCACATTCCAAAACGTTCGTACAAAAGAGTTATGAAAGAATTAGTAGCATTGTAGCAGGAAATTACAGAGAAATAGTTTCAAATTTCATTCAAATGATGAGATCTTCATACGTACAAAATGTGTCAACCAACCCCTCCTCAATTATTTAGGGGCCTATTTAAACACAACTCCAATGGATCTAACGAAATTTTGAAGTGGTTAGTCGTTAACTACCCCTTTGTTGTCCAAGTTGCTTGACAACTTTGAAAAGTTGTTAGCAACTTTTACATCTTTTACTCTACTTGCACAAATGACCCAAAGATCCCCCAAAAACCTTGCAAACATGTTAACTAATACATAAAAGCACCAAATACATCATTTTCACTCCCTTGCCACACATTGGGAGGTGTTGACCAACTTTGACCCACCTAGGACCTCTAAGACCAATATGAATCCTATGGCCCTAAAGGCCTTACAAAGAATTACAAACTAATTACAAATGCTTGGAAATGACTCAAAATGGCCAATGGGGCTTATTACAACTTGACTCCACACTAAAACAAGATAACCAAACAAAAACCTTCATTGAGACAACATAGGGACCCCAGGTGCTCCTGCACCAAATATGATAATGTATTTTAGCCATGATAGATTGAAAATATAGGATAAAATCACTCACTTTATCTTATGGCCCTTAATTGTAGTGTACAAGGTTGGTTAAGACATTTCATGTGATGTTTAAATATGGAAGTAATTTATGAAAACTTTTGAGATTACTTTAAACATGGTTATAGACTTGTGTGGTAATGAATAAAACTAGTTTAATGCATGTTTTGTGAGTGAATGTAGAAATAAATTATATATAATTCAATGGTCATACACACAATCTAGATAGGAGTAAATATACATGTATATGAATAATAGGATATTTTTTCCATCATATAAAGAAAGACGAGATGACTTGATGTTTATCTAGAATGGATGTGTGAGGATGCCATGGGACAATAGGTAATGGTGTAGATCTAATGTGATTTATCTTGAATTGGTTAGTATAGTGCCTTATTTTTATATTTTATTTGAATTAATGTAGAACGTGTGGCATGGTAATATCAAGGGTAGGTGATAATGGTGGAGTGGAATATGATGGAGTATGATGAGATGGGGAATATGGTGGGTATTGGTAGGGATCGATAAAGGGTGGGGAAATGGTTGGGATGTGATGGATGTTAGATGATAATAATGTTATATGTAGGAATATCAAGGTATGTAAGGGTATGAGAATTGGTAGAAGTCATGATAGTTTTAACATTGGGAAGGGATAAAATGATATTAATTAAGGCTTGGGCATATGAAGGAATATTGATGGGATATTGATGCAGAAGCATCTGAGTAGTTCATCCGGTTGGAGCAGTTAGCAATGGAGTTGCTTGGAGATTGTTGTGTTTCCTCATGTTTGACAATTTAGAGCTGCAGATTTGGATTTAGCACCTGGAGATCATTGTCTTAAACATATTTGAGATTCATGGCATTTGGGTTTGATTCTAGTGAGATATCGATTATGGTATTGGTCTAATATTGGTGTGTTCTTACTGGTTGGTCTTGCAATGTGTGGAGCGAAGAAGAATTGGGTTGCGGATGGTTTCCGTAACTTGCGGATCATTGGGAGATGTTGTTTTGGACCTAACCGATGTTCTTGGAGGTCTGCGCGAAGTTCTAAGCATTATTAGAGGCATTCTTGATGATTTGGGTCAACATTATTATTTGAACGTTTCATTATGAACTGGTGGATCTTTGGATGACTTGATCGAGTTGTTGTTTCTTGTGGATGGTAAAAAGAGGAAGATATGAGATTGATTTGAGGGGATGGAGGTCCACAAAAGAAAAGATTCATAACAAATGTAGATCCAAAGAGATTCTGGTCCGGGGGGACTGAAGTCTGAAGGGATTGAGGTTTGGATCAGTGCAGATAGTGTAGACTATTATCGGAGGCCGAATTATCGAGCAGATGATTTGTGGATCATAGATTTGAGTTCTACAAAAAAATTTGTAATCATGGGTTGCGGTCCAACATGTGTAAAGCCTAAGGACATATGTAATTCATTAAATTATTATAAGGATTTCTCTTTCTTTCTTCCCTGGTTATATCTTGTGTCGTGTCAACCAATTACCGGTATCTTTCATGGTGATTGTGTTATAGGCTGCAAGGTGGGGTTATCCTTCATTGGACCTCCCCACCTTGTCTGCATCAAGCAGTATCAGAGCTAGTTATGAATCTGTTGATGGAGGAAGAGTTGGTTGTGAACTAGTTATATGAAAAGAACTTGAGGCAGCTTGAAGACTTGTTCAAATCGCCGAGCATCGAGGTAGTACAAGGCTTGTGAGAAGACTGTTGAACCTAGGAGCATGAGCTTGAGGCAGTTGACAGGTGGACTTGAACAGATCACTAAATTGAGGTAAGCTGCAAGGTTGTTTGGTAGATCACCGACGAGAGGCAACTGGAACTTGTAGTCATACCACCGAACTTGAGGTAATTGCAAGTATCTGTGAACCTATTGCCGAAACAAATTTGATGTAGCATTGGTTATCAAGTTATGGGACTCACTTTTCAATTAACCCTGAGAGTCTGATGCAGGAGCATCTGAGTAGTTCATCTGGTTGGAGCAGTTAGTAGTGCAGTTGCTTGGAGATTGTTGTGTTTCTTCATGTTTGATCATTTAGAGTTGCGGATTTCGATTTAGCACCTAAAGATCATTGTCTTAAACATATTTCAGATTCATGTCATTTGGGTTTGATTCTGGTGGGATATGATTCTGGTATTGGTCTGGTGTTGGTGTGTTCTTACTGGTTGGTCTTGCAGTGTGTGGAGTGAAGAATAATTGGGTTGCGGATGGTTTTCGTAACTTGCAGATCATTGGGAGATATTGTTTTGGACCTAGCCAATGTTCTTGGAGATCCGCATGAAGTTCTAAGCATTATTAGAGGTATTCTTGATGATTTGGGCCGACATATTATTGTTTGCACGTTTCATTTTGAATCGATGGATCTTTGGGCGACTTGATCGAGTTGTTGTTGCTTGTGGATGGTATAAAGAGGAAGATAGGAGATTGATATGAGGGGATGGAGGTCCGCAGAAGAAAAGGTTCAGAACAGATGTAATTTCTGGAGAGATTCCGGTCCGGGGGGACTGAACTCTGGAGGGACTGAGGTCTGGATCAGTGTAGACTATTACAGGAGGCCGAATTGTCGAGCAGATGATTTGTGGATCATAGATTTGAGTTCTAAGGATTATTTTGTAATCCTGGACTACAGTCCAGCATGTGTAAATCTCGAGGGCATATGTAATTCATTAAATTATTATAAGGATTTATCTTTCTATTTTTCTTGTTTATATCTTGTGTTGTGTCAACCGGTTACCGGTATCTTTCATGGTGATTGTGTTATAGGCCGCAAGGTGGGGTCATCCTTCATTGGACCTCCCTACCTTGTCTGCATCAGATATAGAGTTAGAGGAATGGGTAAAGTGGGAGATGGATTGACAAAGGATGGAATGAAATGTGAATGATATAGTATTAGGTTGAAGGAAAGGATGGATGATTATAGAAAGGGATTTTGATAGGATGGTGTTGGAAATCGATAGGACATTGGTAGGAGCAACACTAGGTACAATAACCTCAATGGAACAAAAAAAATTGTGGAGTTTACATTTGCAAACACAATGTGTCCTCTATTTTGCAACATCTCTTGGCTAACTAACTTATTTAAGATGAAGTTTCACAAGGAATCTATAAATTTGGTGGGAGTTGAGTATCATCACGGTTAGTTACATAATTAACCCTTTAAATTATATTATAGTTTTGAATTAGTTTTATAGTTATAGGGTTTATTGATTAAATGTTTTTGTAATAGAGAAAAATAAAGTATTATCATTGATAGAGGTGAATGACAAAGATCATTTAATCATTAGGTTATTTAAGCAACCTAACTAATTGGAGAATGGATCTAATAGTATAAGGATTTATCCTATGAAAATAATTAATGGAGGGCATGAGCCAACTTTAATATAAAAGAATATTTAAGCATATAAAGATCTATATGCACTTCTAAGAATGCTAAACTGGTACACTTGATGAAAGTGAACCAAGTACTATTGAGTCTCTAGGAATTTTTAACTATTTGGATATGCTAGGTTCATAAAATGAAGGTGAAGATAGGAGGAATTACCTAGAAAGACTAAGTTATAGGATTGATTAGGTTTTCCAAATACGATAACCTTAAAGATGAATTTTTTATGTTTAAGGTAGGTAGGTTCTTGATCATGGTTGAGTGTGGATACAAATTTATAAATTAAAGTTTCCTAAGCCTATCTCCAACTATCCTAACCATTATTTATAACCACAAGAGTTGAGACTATCAAGAGGACTAGAAACTTGAAAATCTACACAAAACTAGAACATGCAAGACTTAGAAATTAGCAAACAATAAATTAAATATAATTGGAAATAAAGAATAGTGAATAAGTTGCTTCAAATTCACCTATGAGATAAATATGTCCAAATGAAATTTTCTCAAAGTTATCTCTTTATGATACCTATCAAATTTGAGAGTCACTTGACCAGAAGGATAAGGCTACCCCATGCAAACTATCCTATATGATAACATTAACCAATCCTAACAATCACCATGAAAACATTATCCAAGTGATGCAGTCTTGGCCAAAGAATAGGTATATACCTATAATTTGTTAAGGAGATTCCTAACAAAGTACCCTGAATCCTTAATTTTTCTCACCGATTAGTGACCACCAAAATTTATGTAATTTATAATAAAACTCAGGGTATGTGCATGATCATGGTGGGCCAAAACAAGCCCTTAAGTGGCAATGAAATTTTAGAAAATCAGAGTTATGCAACTAGACATGAAAATTTGAATGTAGTTTGTAAGCTACTAGTTGTTTTTTGAAAAAAAAAAATCTATTTGACGAAAATTTGAAATTTCAATGGAGTACTACTAAAATTTCAGGAAAAAGATAAGAAGCAGGTGTATGTCTGACCACCCTAACCACAATCAAATCATAATATTTTTTTATAAGATTTTTAATATAAGTAGTAGACTCATGTCCGGATGTGACACATATTTTTTTATAAGTTTTTTGAAGTAAATAATTAATTATGAGTTTTTTACTACAACTTTTCATAAAGTCAAAAACTCATACATCTAACCACCTTAACTTGGTCTAAACTTTATGAAATTCATTTTTTTAATCCTATAATAGATGAAGCATAGAATGTGACGCATGTTTTGGATTCAAAAAATGTGATACCGAACATTTGAAAGTTATGGGTGTTTTTCAACCAGCCTATCAATCAAGACTTTAGTCAGAACTCAATTAGAAAATAAATAATTATTATTTATTAAAGTTAAAATAGAAAACCTTATATTGTTGGAAAGATGAAAATGTCCTTAAAAATCCCTTTTCGTTTTATCAATTTTGGTTTAAAAAAAAGTCGTCAGCCACCAGGGCAAAGTTTGGAAAAACAAGGAATACTCAAAAACACGTTTTTTCTGTTGACTTTCTAGGCTTGGCATTTCCTAGCCAAATCTGATAGCAATCCCGAGCCAAATTTTAAGATTACAATTTTTTGTCAGTGAAATCGGATATCCGATTTTAATAAGTTTTTATTATGAATAAAATTAATAATATTTTGTATGTTATTGTATATTAATATACAATATTAATATAATAAATTTAATATATTAATATACAATATTAATATAATAATATTTAATATATTAATATATAATAAACATTTTATATATTAATACTATAATATATAAATCTATATATTAAAATATATTATTAATATTTTTGTTAGGGGTCATATGGTGTCGTAAGGGGTCATATGGTGTTCTAAGGGGTCATCTGGTGTCGTAAGGGGTCATATGGTGTTTTGAGGGGTCACATGGTGTCGTTAGTTGTCATTTGGGGTCGTAAGGAGAAACACATGTGTTACAACAACATATGACCCCTTAGGACACCATATTGACATCATATGGTGTCTTGAGGGGTCATATGGTGTCTTAAGGGGTCATATAGTGTTGTTAGGGGTCATATGATGTCCTAAGGACCCACACATGTGTTAGAACAACATATGACCCCTTAGGACACCATATGACCAGGGTTATGTCGTATACTAGGATGTTAAAAGGGGTCATATGGTGTCCTAAGGGGTCATATGGTGTCCTAAGGGCCCACACATGTGTTAGGAACATCATATGACCCCTTAGGACACCATATGAATGAGGTCATGTCATGTGCTAGGATGTTAAAAGGGGTCATATGGTTTCCTAAGGGATCATATGGTGTCCTAAGGGCCTACACATGTGTGATAACACCATATGACCCCTTATGACACCATATGACCCATTAGGACATCATATTGTCCTAAGGGGCCATATGGTGTCATAAGGGGTCATGTCGTGTACTAGGATGTTAAAAGGGGTCATATGGTGTCCTAAGGGGTCATATTGTGTCTATAGGGTCCTAAGGGCCCACACATGTTTTAGAACACCATATGACCCCTTAGGACACCATATGACCCATTAGGACATCATATTGTCCTAAGGGGTCATATGGTGTCATAAGTGGTCATGTTGTGTACTAGGATGTTAAAAGGGGTCATATGGAGTCCTAAGGGGTCATTAAGATATGATATTGTCTTAAGGGGTCATATGGTGTCATAAAGGGTCATGTTATGTACTAGGATGTTAAAAGGGGTCATATGGTGTCCTAAGGGGTCATACGGTATTGTTAGGGTTCATATGGGGTCATTGGGGGTCATATGGGGTCCTAAGGGCCTACACATGTGTTAGATCACCATATGACCCCTTAGGAAACCATATGACCCCTTACGACACCATATGACCCATTAGGACATCATATTATCCTAAGGCGTCACATGATGTCACAAGGGGTCATGTCATGTACTAGGATGTTACAATGGGTTAGATGGTGTCCTAAGGGGTCATATGATGTCGTTAGGGGTCATATGGTGTCCTAAGGGACCACACATGTGTTAGAACACTATATGATCCCTTGGGACACCATATGACCCATTAGGCCATCATATTGTTCTAAGGGGTCATATGTTGTCATAAGGGGTCATGTCATGTACTAGGATGTTAAAAGGGGTCATATGGTGTCCTAAGGGGTCATACGGTGTTGTTAGGGGTCATATGGGGTCCTAAGGGTCCACACAAGTGTTAGAAAACCATATTCAACCCCTCAGGACATCATATGACCCCTTATAACATCATATTGTTCTAAGAGGTCAAATGGTTTCATAAGGGGTCATGTCGTGTACTAGGATGTTAAAAGGGGGTCATATTGTGTCCTAAGGGGTCATAGAACACCATATGACCCCTTAGGACACCATATGACTTGTAACGACACCATATGGTGTCCTAAGGGGTCATATGGTTTCACAAGGGGTCATGTCATGTACTAGGATGTTAAAATGAGGTTACAGAATTTACCAGTCATACTTAGAATTTAGGAAAAAATAGAGATGCCCTATTTTTAATTACAACGTACATAGAATACAATCAGTCATATGGTATCCTAAGGGGTCATAGGACACCATATGATCCCTTAGGATACTAAATGACCCCTAAGGACACCATATGGTGTCCTAAGGGGTCATATGGTGCCACAAGGGGTCATGTCATGTACTAGGATGTTAAAAGGGGTCATATGGTGTCCTAAGGGGTCATAGGACACCATATGACCCCTTAGGACACGATATGACCCCTAACGACACCATATGACCCCTTAAGACACCATATGACTCCTAATGACACCATATGGTGTCCTAATGGGTCATATTGTGTCACAAGGGGTCATGTTGTGTACTAGGATGTTAAAAGGGGTCATATGGTGTCCTAAGGGGTCATAGAACACCATATGACCCCTTAAGACACCATATGACCCCTAACAACACCATATGGTGCCCTAAGGGGTCATAGAACACCATATGACCCCTAACAACACTATATGGTGTCCTAAGGGGTCATAGGACACCATATGACCCCTTAGGACACCATATGGTGTCTTAAGGGGTCATATGGTGTCATAAGGATATACTAGGATGTTAAAAGGGCTCATATGGTGTCCTAAGGGGTCATAGGACACCATATGACCCCTAACAATACCATATGACCTCTTAGGACACCATATGATCCCTAACAACACCATATGGTGTCCTAAGGGTTCATATTGTGTCACAAGGGATCATGTCATGTACTAGGATGTTAAAAGGGGTCATAGAACACCATATGACCCTTAACGACACCATATGGTTTCCTATAACTCCCCACTCTCTCTCTCTCCCTCTATCCTTCTCTATCTCTTTGTCTCTCTATCTCACTCTCTCCCCCCTTCCCCCCCTCTCTTTCTCAGTCTCTTTCTCTCTCCCTCCCGAGACCACCCCCCCTCTCTCTCTCTCTCTCTCTCTCTCTCCCTCAAGTATCTCTCTCACTTTTCCTATATGTAAACAAATCAGATATCAAATATTAATCCGATATCCGATTTGTTTCCATTAGGGTGCAAACGGGAATTTTCGGTAGCATAGAAAAAATATGTATATAAAAATCAAATATCCATCTTTTATACCTCACAAAATAGGTTTGTGGGCCCATTTTGTGCATTCCAATGGCCCACACATTAGTGTTGCAGGCAACTATCATGGGTTTTCAGATAGATAGTGACAAAATTCTGCTTTTGAGAGATTCTTGTAGATAAATTTGTCATTGCCAATCATTTAGGAGCATCTTTGTGGATGTATAATGGGGAGCAACAGTCATTGAAAGCATAAACATAAAAGAAAGCTTTCAAATGAGAAAATTGAAGTATAAGACAAAGAGATAGAGAAGTTCATAAGAGGAGAAGACAAGGTGTGTCAAATATTGGTGAAGCCGTCACAAATGTTACTTCAAGTGAAGAGGAAATTGAATTTGAAAATGTTGAGCAAGTTATTGAAAATAAAAATGAAAATGTAGATTTTGATATTGGAAATGTTGAACATGATATTCAAATTGGGAATGACAATGTTGAAATATATATTGAAAATTTTCAACATGATATTGAATTTATGAGTGAAAATGTGGGAATTGACAATGAAGGTGAAATTTTGGGTGTTGACATTGAAGGTGAAAATGGACAAATTGACATTGGAGGTGAAAATCTGGGAAATGTTGACATTGAAGGTAAAAATTTGGGAAATTTTGACATTGAAGGTGGAATTTTTCAACCAAGTGAACAATATATAACACCGAATTACATGAGAAATGAAGACCCTCTCATGGATGAAAGAAAAATTCCAAATTCAAGACCTTCAAGAACCCCAAAATGGTTACTTGAAACTGATGAGAACATTACTGCCAATATTGAAGGCAAGAGTTCGACACGAACCATTTGATTGTGGGCTACACAAATTTTCAACCAATATTTTAGCAATAAGACATTGACCAAGCAATGCCAACTTTTTGTTCAATTGCTAAGGATGCAAAAGATGAGACCATTGAAAGCCAAATTGAAGATTTGTATGAACAAGAAGATGGAGAAAAATTCTATTATTGTCAAAAATCTTTTTAATGCTCTCAATTCTATAGGAAATAATAGCAAGGAAGAAGATAAGAGATCCACTCAAAGAGTGATTACAACCTCATTAGTAAGCCATCATTTGAGTAAGGCTCTCTTTATGAGACAAACTTGTGTTGATTTGAACATAAATCATAAAACTTTGGATAGGGCACTTGCAAGAAGAGAAAGACTCAATGATCCCCTTGAACATGATACATGGGATTTTGGTGGAAGGTTTCCACATGTTGATAAGAAGTTGACCAACAATATGAATAAGGAAATTCAACAATTTTGGCATTATAATTCTAGAATATCACCCAATGTAAAGGATGTTTTGAAGTTAAGAATCGACAACCAAGACCGCACATGACATCCCAAACATTTATTGGAATCAAGCCAAACAATTTTGTACAAAAAAATTTGTGAAACACATCCAACTTTGAAAATACTGCAAAGGGCCTTTGAATATTTGAAGCCATTTTATTGTGTACTTATTAAGATTCGTAATACTTGTTGCAAATACCATGTCGAGTTTTCAATGTACCATGAACTTTTATGCTATATTTGTTCTACAATGCATACTAATGATATGTTGTAGAAGTGCGGTACAATGCAATTTCCGAGATCATCAAGAGACTTGCTAGATCTATTTTTTATGTCTTAGAGATGATGGATGCTTTTTTATATAGAAATAATTGTTTGAATGAGAAGTGATTGTTGGCATTGTGTTGTCATTGATGTCAACCGGTATGGGATGACTACCGGTATGAGAAATGTATGTGCAACATTGCCATGGAGGAGCATAGGATGAAATATCTTTGATATCATCCTATGTTGCAGAACACTGGTAAGGTAAGGATGAATGACCACTGGAGTCACTGGTACACAAGTTAATGCCTAACATGTGTGAATGGAATGGTAAGGTGACTGGTACCGGTATAGTATATCACCAGTAAGGAAATGATGTCAACTGGTAAGTGATGTGTTGACATGGAGAAGTCAGATCAACCAACTGAGTGGTTGTCAACCGGAAAAGCTCATGACCAGTGTACAAGCAGGATGAGCAAGGTGCTTGGATGTTGTTTGTGATCAAGAGGCATAATGTTACCTAATTCACATCAACACTGGAGGAGAAGAAAGAACATATCATAGGTATGTTGTAAGGTTGCAAGACAACAAGACTCCCACCTGATGAAGATGCAGTCATCATGAGAAGCCATGACTGACAGTGAGTGTGCTCACACTGGATCTATCGATGAAACAAATGAAAGTGCATGAAATCAGGGTTATACACTGACCAATAGAGAAGGCATGTTGAGATGCCAGTACAGATGAAGAAGTGATGTGTTTTCCACTTTGAAAAACCAGTTGTGATATGGTCAGAGTTGATTAGGGAGAAGGCAAGGCTAAGTAGATGCATTCAGAGGAGAATGGCTAGATTGAATATGGAGTCTAGTGAAGGTTGATGACATGGTGTCATCAAGAGTGTTTACCGGTATGTAAGTCCACTAGTACTATGCGCAAGGTGTAGATGCAGATGAATTCCTAGTTTGTGGGAATGTGCATGTTTTGAATAGACATGTCTGATGACTGGTTTAGGTGTTCACTGACAGTTCAGCAAAGTGCAGACATGAGGAGTCAATCGGTACAGTGTGAGATACCAACAAGGTTAGTAAACCGAATGAGAAGAGAAACCAGTTGAGTGTTTGGTCGGTGATCCTATCTGGACTGACATGAAATATCAAGTTGGCAGTTGGTCAACATGGATGCCACATGGAGTCAAGGTGGCAGACCTGCATTTGAATGAAGAAGGAATGTACACTGATAGGGTAGTTGCAAAGTTGGTCGACATTAATCGAAGATCCCACAAATCATGAGACATGTTGCAGAGGTTTGTGGCTCGAGGTCCGGAGGACAACTTAGAGACAGTTGAGAGTGATTGAGAAGATCAAGGTCGATGAAGGAAACAACAAGACCGATCTTGGTGGTTAACCAAGAAATCAGTCGATAAGGGAAAAATCAGATCGCCAGAGATAGAAGGCATGATCAAGAGGGCGCGCTAATGGCAGAGCTATATAGTTGGCTATCAGAGAGATCAAATCAGGGAAGATCTAATTGGATTTGGTTTGTCTCGAGGATGATGAGGAAACCCTAACTGCCTAAGATTTTGAATTGGGTTTTGGCAGGAAAACCAGACTATAAATATGTAGGCCAAAGACATAATTACTTTATTGTTGAATAGAAGAGGATAGTGCTACTATGAAGTGATTGAGTGTTACTTTTGCATGTGAGAGAAAATCAGCCAAGTGGTCAACGAGTATCTAAGAAAAGAGGGAGAGTGAAGAGTAGAACCAGTAGTGGTTATACTGATAGAGTAGAAGAGAAGAGAGCTGCAAAGAAGGAAGGTAGTGGACTGGTAGAGTATAGCACCGATAAAGTGAAGAATAGTGAGGAGGAGATCCGATAGAGAAGACGAAGAGGAGAGGTGTACTGGTAGAGTTTGTTGGCCGTAGAGAAACATAAGTATAAGTCAGTGTAGCAGAGAAGGTATCTCACTGGTAGAGTAAGGTAAATGAAATGGTTACAAGATGAACTTGTAACAAGATAAGTACTTTTGTAATTGATGTTTTTATTATGAACATTGAGTTGTAGCTTGGTGCAGGGGTTGTAGCTCCTTTGGGTTGTATCCCATAAACAAGTTAGGGGTTGGTGCTCCTTGGGTTGGTACCCTAAATCAGGGGTTGGTGCTCCTTGGGTTGGTGCCCTAAACATTGTAACAGAGTTTTCATTGTGAGGCTGGGTTGGAGTAGTAGACTCCAGCAACATTGATCACCGAGGTTTTTCCCACCTTGGGTTTTCCTGGTATATATTAGTGTTATGTGATGTCCCTTGTGTGATTGTATTTGTGTTGGTCTCTCCACTAACCGATAAGTCTGCATTGTGTTAGATCCCATAATTGGTATTCACATCTAGGTTGTTAAAGGGAAAAGATTGAAAACCACTGATTCACCCCCCCCCCCCCCCTTCAGTGGTACATTGTGTCTAAAAATTGGTATTAGAGCATAGGTTCCCAGCTAGATGAGCTTTCTCCAACTTGGGTAGATTTTATCTTAAGGACACAATGGTTTCTTTAGTATCAATCCCTGCTCCTATGTTTGATGGTTCAAACTATTCTATTTGGAGTTGTAGAATGGAAGTCTTCCTATCCTCTCTAGGGTTTGATATATGGTTGTGGGTTATTAATGGTCTCCCTAAGAATGTCAGTCCTCTCTTCGAATCTGAAGATGAAAGAAGATGCATATGTAACGAAGAAGCCATGAAGGCCATATTCAGTGGGCTCACCGGTGATGTCTCATCACAGGTGGATAAGTGTAAATCAGCAAAGAGTCTATGGGATATACTAAGGAAGCTCTATGGAAGTGAACTCTACACCACTAGATCAGTGTGTGGAAGTGAGAAGAAAAATGTTATAGATACATGTGCAGATGATGAAGGTAGATCCACTAGCAGTCACAACATTGATGAAGAAGGAACCCACCTCCTCATGGCTCAAGGATCTGAAGATGAGGTGCACACATCTGAAAATGACAAGGCAAATAGATCCCACTGACAAGATGTGTTTGGCAGTGATGATGAGGAAGGAGATAAGACAAATAGATCTAGCCATTAAGATCTATTTGATAGTGAAGGAGACGAACAAGAAGATACAAAAGTAGATCTTAAGTGTGAACTGGGAAGTTCTCTAGAAGAGCTTCAAAATGTTAGAAATGATTTTAAAATCTACAAAAGATAAGTTTATGAGGATTGCAGTCAATTGAGAACCTGCCTTAATGTGTCAAACCAAAAGATTGTCTTATTGACCTCTCAACTAGAAGAGACAAATAGATTGACTGATGATTTGAAACCAGTCTTGGACTCCAAGGAAAGTGAAAGGGAGAACTTGAGAAATGAATACAAGCTATTCAAGAATGCTGCTATAGTAGAGTAAAACCGGTTTAAAAAATGACTTGAGGAATCTAAGAAATGCATCTCAGAGTTGATGTCTCAGGAAAAGAACACCAAGGTGTGCTGGTGTGAAGATCTAGCATCTGGGCTAGAAATTAAAGATAAAGAATATCAGAAGCTAATTGGAGAAATGGAGACTCTCCAAAATTGCCTTGAGAAATGTTAGGATGATCTCAAGGTAAGAATCCGACTTGATGCCAGTAGTGATGTCTTGGACAAAATGCTGAAAAAGAAAAAGCATGCCAAGGACATTGAATGATTAGGAAGTGGTGCCGGTGAATGCTCCTCTAGCAAGAACGGTAAATCCCCCACAATGACATTTTGTTTGTCTCCTCCAATGGAGAAAACAAAGGCCAAACCTTCACAGTGAGAAATGCTCAACGAAAGAAGGTTGATCAAAGTACAACCAGTGAAGATTTGCACACAAGAATGAAGACCGGTGTTGCAAGAGGGAGGAACAATGTAGATCCCAAAGGTAAAGGGAATATGAGAGAAGATAGCTTCACTAGAAGCAAGAACATGAGAAGTTAGCAAAGAAGACCTCCTACCGGAGGAGGACAAAGAAATTCTACCACTCACAGGGCAAAGCAAGTGTGGGAGAAGAAGAGACCAAATGGAAAAGCTACACAAACTGGACAACAAAGGATCCATTCTCAAAGAAGAAGAAATGGAGAGGCTAAATCGGTAACATATCCTCATGCATGGCAAAATAAATTTGTAAGTCATATGCCATCCTTTACCGATTACTTCTTTACATGTAATGCTTATGGCCATAGGGAAGAGGAATGTAGAAAGAGGTCTATAAATAATAATATAGGATCTCATGGACATCATGCATATGAGCAAGATGTATCCAGGAGCAGATACATGCATGTCCCCTCTCCTGGTTATGCAAATGTTGTCTATCATAACTGCAATGGATTTGGACATAGAGAGTTTGAATGCAGGAAGAGGAACCTGCAGTCACATGGAGGTTGGTATAACTATGCTCTATAGAAAGGTGAATTCGGAGCATTTGGAATGTAGAGACCTACATGGAACCAAAGGAGGAATGCCCCTACTGGAGCAAGAAGTCCACCGGTTTCGATTGCCAGTCACAACAACATGACTAGAAGGAGATGATCAAACTGGTATGTCAAGAGATTCCCCAAACATGAAGTTGGGATGGATGTTGTGTGCTACTTAGCACTACTTCTTGTTGTGATGGAGAATCAGGAAATGGAAGGACCCATCAGCAAAAAAAGGAAAGACCTGCTCCCAAGCCTGAAAATGGGAAGAAGAATGAGACCAAGCAGGTATGGAGGAAGAAGACCATGGACCAACACTGTGCACCCATTTCATAGGTGATATCTCCTAAGGCCTAAAGGAGATGCATGATCTTAGGGGGAGTAGCACATTGAATTTATCATTCACCCCCTCAGTGAAGAAGGCAACATGGAAGAACATGATGTTGCCGGTGTGAAGGATGGAAATGATATGATAAGTGTGTGTAGAGGTTGCCTTAACTACACACTTATAGATTAGTGTTGGATCACTACTGCATGTGTCAATAAGTGGAGGTTAACAATTGTTATCAGATGTTAACTAGTATGTGTAGGATGCTACCAGCATAGATGCCTACAGGTACTTGTAGGTTATGTAAGACAATGAAGTTGAAAATCATTTCATTAGCCTCGGTAGCATGGAATGTGGAGTTCATATCTCAGGTGGTATTGGAAAATACCTGAATGACATATGTTGGCCCAATGGTTGATCATGCAGGCATGCATATTTTTAGGCTAACCGGTTAGAATTATGACTTGATGATGACATTGTATGACATTGTCTTCATCCAGGATCATGTCATAGGCTGTGGTGGATATAATGGAACTAAAAGATCATCAGATGATCACAGTTGCACAGCTCAACCGGTATGAAGACAATTGGAGCCCTGATATTAGTCCTCATCGGAGATAAGGACCTGAGATGTATGACTCAAGGGGAGTTCAAGTGGATATGATGCAAAACTGGGATGCTTGAACTTAGAAGAGTAAGTGCACTGACTGCCAAAAACTGCAAGATGAAAAGTCATAGTAGGAATACCCAGGAGAATTTCATTGCAAGGGGTATCTACCTATCATGTGGTTGGTTGTATTCATAGTACAATCACATTTGATTCCTACTTGTCAGTTGGTTGGTTGTATTGGTAGTACAATCACATTTGATTTCTAAAGAATTTTAGGATCAAACAGGAGGTGACACAGGTTAACTAGCAAGTGAGTAGTGTTTACTGGCACATCCCTCTGAAAAATGAGTAGTTTAAAAAAATGATATAAAATTTGCATGCTTAATTGGTGTCAGTTGATGGTTGTGTCCTCCATCTCAAGTATTGTGACTTGAGAAAATGTAACAAATGCAACAATTGGTATCAAAGAAGGAGAGATATCCGATAAAGACAAAGGGGGAGAAAGAATTCTGTTAGAACCTCGCAAATACAAGGAGGAATGACACCATGAGAGTGCCCTTTGTCATTTTGTCAAATGGGGAGAAGGATTATGTATTATACAACATACTACATGTGTGAGAATCCATTCAATCATACAAAGGGGGAGAAATATTATATAGCATGTCAGATACTACATGAGTTGACATCAATGCCAAAGGGGGAGATTGTTGGCATTGTGTTGTCATTGATGTCAACCAGTATGGGATGACTACCGGTATGAGAGATGTATGTGCAACACAACCATGGAGGAGCACATGATGAAATATCTTTGATATCATCCTGTGTTGAAGAACACCAGTAAGGTAAGGATGAATGACCATTGGAGTCACCAGTACACAAGTTAATGCCTGACTTGTGTGAATGGAATGGTAAGGTGACTGGTACCGGTACAGTATATCACCAGTAAGGAAAGGATGTCAACTGGTAAGTGATGTGTTAACAAGAAGAAGTTAGATCAATCAAGTGAGTGGTTGTCAACCGGCAAAGTTCATGACCAGTGTACAAGTAGGATGAGCAAGGTGCTTGGATGTTGTTTGTAATGAAGAGGCGGAATGTTACCTAATTCACATCAACCCTGGAGGAGAAGAATGAATAGATCATAGGTATGCTGTAAGGTTGCAGGACATCAGGACTCCCACCTAATGAAGATGCAGTCATCATGAGAAGCAATGCCTGATAGTGATTATGCTCACACTGGATCTATCAATGAAATAGAGGAATGCCTTAAGTGCATGAATTTCGGGTTATACACTAACCAATAGAGAAGGCATTTTGAGATGCTGGTACAGATGAAGAAGTGATGTGTTTGTCACTTTGACAAACTAGTTGTGATATGATCAGAGCTGATTAGGGAGAAGGCAAGGTTGAGCAGATGCAGTCAAAGGAGAATGGACGGATTGAAGATGGAGTCTGGTGAAGGTTGATGACATGGTGTCATTAAGAGTGTTTACCAGTATGTAAGTCCACCAGTACTATGAGCAAGGTGTAGATGCATATGACTTCCCAGTTTGTGGGAAAGTGATTTTTTTGAATAGACATGTCTGATGACCGGTTTAGGTGTTCCACCAACAATTCAGCAAAGTGCAAACATGAGGAGTCAACCGGTACAGTGTGAGATAATGATAGGGTTAGTAAACTGGTAGAGAAGAGAAATCGGTTGGGTGTTTGGTCAGTGATCCTATCTAGACCGATATGAAGTATCAAGCTGGCAGCTGGTCAACATGGATGCCACATGGAGTCAAGGTGGCAGAGCTGCATTTGAATGAAGAAGGAATGTACACCAACAGGGTAGTTGCAGAGTTGTTCGACATTAATGGAAAATCCCACAAATCACGGAACATGTTGTAGAGGTTTGCGGCTCAAGGTCAGGAGGACAAATTATAGCTAGCTGAGAGTGATTGAGAAGATCAAGGCGGATGAAGGAAACAACAAGACCGATCTTGATGGTTGACCAAGAAATCATTCGATAAGGGAAAAAGTAGATCACCAGAGATAGAAAGCATGTTCAAGAGGGCGCACTAATGGTGGAGCTGTACAGTTGGCTGTCAGAGAGATCAGATCGGGGAAGATCTGATTGGTTTTGGTTTGCCTCAAGGATGATGAGGAAACCCTAACTACCTAAGATTTTGAATTGGGTTTTGGCAGGAAAACCAAACTATAAATATGCAGGCCAACAACATAGTTACTTTGCTGCTAAAGAGAAGAGGATAGTGCTATTGCAAAGTGATTGAGTGTTACTTTTGCATGTGAGATAAAATCAGCCAAGTGCTCAATGAGTATCTGAGAAAAGAGGGAGAGTGAATATGAGAACCAGTAGTGGTTATACCGGTAAAACAGAAGAGAAGAGAGCTGCAGAGAAGGTAGACAATGGACCGGTAGAGTATAGCACTGGTAAAGTGTAGAGAAGTGAGGAGGAGATCCAGCAGAGAAGAAGAAGAGGAGTGGTGTACCAGTAGAGTTTGTCGGCAATAGAGCAGCAGGTGAGAGCAGCAAAAGTCTGAGTCGGTGTAGCAGAGAAGGTATCTCACTGACAGAGTAAGGTATATGAAATGGTTACAAGATTCACTTGTAACAAGACAACTACTTTTGTAATTGATGTTTTTATTTTGAACACTAAGTTGTAGCTTGGTGCAGGGGTTGTAGCTCCTTTCGGTTGTAGGCCATAAACAAATTAGTGTTGGTGCTCCTTGGGTTGGTGCCCTAAACATTGTAACAAAGTTTTCATTGTGAGGCTAGATTGGAGCAGTAGACTCCAACAACATTGCTCAAAGAGCTTTTTCCCATCTTGGTTTTCCTCGTATATATCAGCGATATGTGATGTCCTTTGTGTGATTGTATTTGTGTTGGTCTCTCCACTAACCAGTAAGTATGCATTGTGTTAGATCCCATAACTGGTATTCACATCTATGTTGTTAGAGGGAAAATATTGAGAACCATTGATTCACCCCCCCCTCAGTGGTACACTGTGTCTAACAATTGGTATCAAAGCGTAGGGTCCCAGCTAGACGAGATTTCTCCAGCTTGGGTAGATTCTAGCTTAAGGACTCAATGGTTTGTTTAGTATCAATCCATGCTCCTATGTTTGATGGTTCAAACTATTCTATTTGGAGTTGTAGAATGGAAGTCTTCGTATCCTCTCAGGGGTTTGATGTATGGATGTCAGTTATTAATGATCTCCCTAAGAATGTCAGTCCTCCCTCTGGATGTGAAGATGAAAGAAGATGCATATGTAATGAAGAAGCCATGGAGGCCATATTCAGTGGGCTCACCGGTGATGTCTCATCATAGGTGGATAAGTGTAAATCAGCAAAGAATATATTTGATAGACTAAGGAAGCTCTATGGAAATGAATCCTGCACCACTAGATCAGTGTGCAGAAGTGAGAAGAACAATGCAGTAGATACATGTGTAGATGATGAAGATAGATCCACTAGTAGTCACAACATTGATGAAGAAGGAACCCACCTCCTCATGGCTCAAGGATCTGAAGATGAGGTGCACACATCTGAAAGTGATAAGGCAAATAGATCCCACCGACAAGATGTGTTTGGTAGTGATGATGAGGAAGAAGGAGACAAGACAGATAGATCTATCCATCAAGATCTATTTGATAGTGAAGGAGAAGAAGAAGAAGAAGATGCAAAAGAAGATCTCGAGTGTGAACCAGGAAGTTCTCTAGAAGAGCTTCAAAATGTTAGAAATGATTTTAAAATCTAAAAAGATCAGTTTGTGAGAATTGCAGTTAGTTGAGAACCTACCTTGATGTGTCAAACCAAAAGGTTGGCTTATTGACCTCTCAACTAGAAGAGATGAAAATATTGACTGGTGATTTGAAATCAATCTTGGACTCCAAGGAAAGTGAAAGGGAGAACTTGAGAAATGAATACAAGCCATTCAAGAATGCTACTATAGTAGAGCAGAGCCGGCTGAAAAAATGCCTTGAGGAATCTAAGAAATGCATCTCAAAGTTGATGTCTTAGGCAAAGAACACTAAGGTGTGCTAGTGTGAAGATCTAGCATCCGGGATAGAAATTAAAGATAAATAATATTAGAAGTTGATTGGAGAAATGGAGACTCTCCAAAATGGCCTTGAGAAATGTCAGGATGAGATCAAGGGAAGAATCCAACTTGATGCCAACAGTGATGTCTTGGACAAAATGCTGAAAAAGAAAAAACATGCCAAGAACACTGAAGGATTAGGAGGTGGTGCCGGTGAATGCTCCACCAGCAAGAACGTCCCCCATAATGACATTTTGTTTGTCTCCTCCAATGGAGAAAACAAAGGCCAAACCTTCACAGTGAGAAATGATCCCTGGAAGAAGGTTGATCTAAGTACAACCGGTGAAGATTTGTAGACAAGAATGAAGACCGGTGCTGCAAGAGGGAGGAAGAATGCAGATCCTAAAGGTAAAGGGAAGATGGGAGAAGACAGCTTCACCAAAAGTAGGAACATGAGAAGTCAGCAAAGAAGACCTCCTACCGGCAGAGGACAAAGAATTTCTACCACTCACAGGGCAAAGGAAATGTGGGAGAAGAAGAGACTAGATGGAAGAGCCACACAGAATGGACAACTAAGGATCCATTCTCAAAGAAGAAGAAATGGAGAGGCTAAACCAGTAAGATCTCCTCATGCATGGCAAAATAAATTTGTAAGTCATACGCCATCCTTTATAGGTTACTGCTTTGCATGTAAGGCATATGACCATAGGGAAGAGGAATGTAGAAAGAGGTCTAGAAATAATAATATAGGATCTCATGGACATCATGCATATGAGAAAAATGTATCCAGGAGTAGATACATGCATGTTCCCTATCTCGGTTATGCAAATGTTGTCTGTCATAACTGCAATGGTTTTGGATATAGAGTTTGAATGGAGGAAGAGGAACCTGCAGTCATATGGAGGCCGGTATAACTATGCTCTACAAAAAGGTGAATTCAGAGCATTTAGAAGTCTGATACCTACATGGAACCAAAGGAGGAATGTCCCTGTAGGAGCAAGAGGTTTGTCGGTTTCGATTGCCAGTCACAACAACATGACTAGAAGGAGATAATCAAATTGGTATGTCAAGAGATTCCCCAAATATGAAGTTGGGATGGATTTTGTGTGCTACTTAGCACTACTTCTTGTTGTGATGGAGAATTAGGAAATGGAAGGACCCATCAGCAGAAAAAGGAAAGACCTTCTCCCAAGCCTAAAAATGGGAAGAAGAATGAGTCCAAGTAGGTATGGAGGAAGAAGACCGTGGACCAGCACTGTGCACCCATTGCACAGGTGATATCTCCTAAGGCCTAAAGGAGATGCAGGTTCTTAGAGGGAGTAGCACATTGAATTTATCATTCACGCCTGCAGTGAAGAAGGCAATATAGAAGAACATGTTGTTGTCGGTATGAAGGATGGAAATGATATGATAAGTGTGTGTAGAGGCTACCTTAACTACACACCTACAGATCAGTATTGGATCACTACTGCATGTCTCAATAAGTAGAGGTTAACAATTGGTATCAGGAGTTAACCGGTATGTATAGGATGTTACCAACAACATAGATGCCTACGGGTACTTGCAGGCTATGTAAGACAATGAAGTTGGAAATCATTGCATTAGCCCTGGTAGCATGGAATATGGAGTTCATGTCTCAGGTGGTATTGGAAAAGACCTAAATGACATATGTTGGCCCGATGGTTGATCATGTAGGCATGCATATTTTTGGGCTAATCAGTTAGAATTGTGACTTGATGATGACATTGTATGGCATTGTGTTCATCCAGGATCATGTCATAAGCTATGGTGGATATAATGAAACTGAAAGATCATCTGATGATCACAGTTGCACAGCTCAATCGGTATGAAGACAATTTGAGCCCTGATATTAGTCCTCACTGGAGATAAGGACCTAAGATCTATGAATCAAGGGGAGTTCAAGTGGCTATGACGCAAAGTCGAGATGCTTGAACTTAGAAGAGTAAGTGCATCGACTACCCAAAACTACAAGATGAAAAGTCACAGTAGGAATACCCAAGAGAATTTCATTGCAAGGGGTATCTACATGTCATGTGGTTGGTTGTATTCATAGTACAATCACATTTGATTCCTACTTGTCAATTGGTTGGTTGTATTGGTAGTATAATCATATTTGATTCCTAAAGAATTTTGGGATCAAACAGGAGGTGATGTAGGTTGACCGACAAGTGAGTAGTGTTTACTGGCACATCCCTCCGAAAAATGAGTAGTTTAACAAATGATATAAAATTTGCATGCTCAATTGGTGTTAGTTGATGGTTATGTAATCCAACTCAAGTACTATGACTTGAGAAAATGTAACAAATGCAACAATTCGTATCAAAGAAGGAGAGACATCTAGTAAAGACAAACAGGGAGAAAGAATTCTATCAGAACCTGGAAAATAGAAGGAGGAAAGAAACCCTGACAATGCCCTTTGTCATTTTTGTTAAAGGGGGAGAAGGATTATGTAGTATACTACATACTACATGTGTGAGAATCCATTGAATCATATCAAAGGTGGAGAAAGATTATGTAGTATGTCGGATACTACATGAGTTGACATCAATGCCAAAGGGGGAGATTGTTGGCATTGTGTTGTCATTGATGTCAATCGATATGGGATGACTACTGGTATGAGAGATGTATGTGCAACACTACCATGGAGGAGTACAGAATGAGATATCTTTGATATCATCCTGTGTTGTAGAACACCGGTAAGGTAAGGATGAATGACCACTGGAGTCACTGGTACATAGGTTAATGCCTGAGTTGTGTGAATGGAATGGTAAGGTGACTGGTACCGGTACAGTATATCACTAGTAAGGAAAGGATGTCAGCTGGTAAGTGATGTGTTGACATGGAGAAGTCAGATCAACCAAGTGAGTGGTGGTCAGTTGGTAAAGCTCATGACCAGTGTACAAGTAGGATGATCAAGGTACTTGGATGTTGTTTGTGATGAAGAGGCAACATGCTACCTAATTCACATCAACACTGGAGGAGAAGAATGAATAGATCACAGGTATGTTGTAAGGTCGTAGGACAACAAGACTCCCACCTGATGAAGATGCAATCATCATGAGATGAAATGATTAACAATGAGTGTGCTCATACCAGATCTATCGATGAAATAAAGGAATGCCTTAAGTGCATGAAATTAAGGTTATACACTGACCAACAGAGAAGGCATGTTGAGATGCCGGTACAGATGAAGAAGTGATGTGTTTGTCACTTTGACAAATTGGTTGTGATATGGTCAGAGCTGATCAGGGAGAAGGCAAGGCTGAGCAGATGCATTCAGAGGAGAATGGCCTTATTGAAAATGGAGTCTGGTGAAGGTTGATGACATGGTATCATCAAGAGTGTTTACTGATATGTAAGTCCACCAGTACTATGAGCAAGGTGTAGATGCAAATGACTTCCCAGTTTGTGGGAATGTGCATGTTTTGAATAGACATGTCTGATGACCGGTTTAGGTGTTCCACTGGCAGTTCAACAAAGTGCAGACATGAGGAGTCAACTAGTACAATGTGAGATACCAGCAGGGTTAGTAAACCGACAAAGAAGAGAAACCAGTTGAGTGTTTGGTTGGTGATCCTATCTAGATCGACATGAAGTATCAAGTTGGTAGTTGGTCAACATGGATGCCACATGGAGTCAAGGTGGTAGACCTACATTTGAATGAAGAAGGAATGTACACCGACAGGGTAGTTGCAGAGTTGGTCGACATTAATGGAAGATCCCACAAATCATGGGACGTGTTGTAGAGGTTTGCAGCTCATGGTCTGGAGGAAAACCTAGAGCCAGCTGAGAGTGATTAAGAAGATCAAGGTGGATGAAGGAAACAACAAGACCGATCTTGGTGGTTGACCAAGAAATCAGCCAATAAGGGAAAAAGAAGATCGCCAGATATAGAAGGCATGATCAAGAGGGAATGCTAATGGTGGAGTTGTATAGTTGGCTATCAGAGAGATCAGATCAGGGAAGATCTGATTGGATTTGGTTTTCTTCGAGGATAATGAGGAAACCCTAACCGCCAAAGATTTTGAATTGGGTTTTGGCAGGAAAACTAGACTATAAATATGCAGGCCAAAGACATAATTACTTTGTTGTTGAATAGAAGAGGATAGTGCTACTGCGAAGTGATTGAGTGTTACTTCTACATGTGAGAAAAAATTAGCCAAGTGCTCAACGAGTATCTAAGAAAAGAGGGAGAGTGAAGATTAGAACAGGTAGTGGCTATACCGGTAGAGAAGAACAGAAGAGAGCTGTAGAGAAAGCAGGTAGTGGACCGGTAGAGTATAGCATTGGTAAAGTGCAGAGTAGTGAGGAGGAGATACAACAAAGAAGAAGAAGAGGAGAGGTGTACCAATAGAGTTTTTCGATAGTAGAGCAGCAGGTGAGAGCAACAAAAGTCTGAGTCGGTGTAGCAGAGAAGGTATCTCACTGACAGAATAAGGTATATGAAATGGTTACAAGATTCACTTGTAACAAGACAACTACTTTTTTAATTAATGTTTTTATTGTGTACACTGATTTGTAGGTTGATGCAAGGGTTGTAGTTCCTTTGGGTTGCAGCCCATAAACAAGTTAGGGGTTGGTGCCCTAAATCAGGGGTTCGTGCTCCTTAGGTTGGTGCCCTAAACATTGTAACTGAGTTTTCATTGTGAGGTTGGACTCGAGTGGTAGACTTCAGCAGCATTGCTCACCGAGGTTTTTCCCATCTTGGGTTTTTCTCATATATATCAGTGTTATGTGATGTCCCTTGTGTGATTGCATTTGTGTTGGTCTCTCCACTAACCGATAAGTCTACATTGTGTTAGATCCTATAACTAGTATTCACATCTACGTTGTTAAAGGGAAGATATTGAGAACCATATATTCACCCCTCACCCCCTCCCCTCAGTGGTACATTGTGTCTAACAGTGCTCACAATGTGGTGGGTTGTCAAAAAAAAATTCATGTTTTCATGAGGGCAGCAAACACGAGTTTGGAAAGAATATTGTTGAGAAAAAAATATATGAGGCAATGAAATATACTTTGAAGAGTGGAGGTGAAGGTTCTAGATGCGATTTGGTCTCTAGAGAAGTTAGTGTTGCTGATTTTATTTTGGATTTTAAGGAAAATATTTTCTAAAAGTATGCAAGGCACACCCATAGGTCTCAGTGGTTGGATCAATAGTTTAGGATGTGTAAGAAATCTTTCCCGATTGGCACTATTACATTGGTGGTCTATTCTACAGATTACTATACATTGTAGCCACAAAATGAGGTATAGGCGCAATATTACAATTTAATTCAGATTGTTGCTTTGTTCATATAACATATAGGCATGCCCCTGATAGTACAGAAGAGGATAGGAAGATAATCAAGGAATATCATTTTTATATGAGTGATGATAGATCTCACTCATCCGAGTATGTGCAATATCGTTTCAAGATTTTTTTTTGGTTCTTGCAAGAGAAAGGTATTGCAATATACCGACATCTCATATGGTCAGATAACTACACGGGTCAATTCAAGAATGCATGTAGAGAGGTGTGTACCTCATATTTGGAGCTTTTTTGAAACAAGGCATGGGAAGGGGGAGCATGATGGAGGAGGTGCATGTTTGAAGAGAGCTCTAGTTAAGGAGAAATTGAGGATTTCAGGTGCAAAATTCTCTAATGCATGTTCTATTGTTGATTGGTGTAGTTCAGTAATGTCACAGGGAGGGATTCTTGATTTAGTAGTGTACAGATTCTTTTGGTTGGTTGAGGAGGTCACAGTGGGAGACAAATTGGATTGACAAACAATTAAAGAATCTTTAAAGATGCATTCATTTCGTAGATCAGATGCAAGTACATGGACCATTTGGACACGAGAATTGGCTTGTTTTTGTCAGAGTTGTGTTCAGTGTGATTGGAATCAGTGGGATTCAAGTGAGTGGGTTGATATGTGGGTTCCACAATATCTAACTCCTTTATCTCAAACAATATCCATGTCAAATGATGACATGGAAAGTTCAGTTGAGTATGACTGTCTTTTAGATCTCTTACAACCAAGACATATTTCTGCAGTGGTTGCATTGTAGGGGAATAAAGAGAGATCAGAATATTGGTTTGCACGGTGTGTACAGGGAAACCAGAAGCTAACATAGTCAATGACAGATGATGATGGGTTCATGTATCCTATAAGTTCAGTTGTTGTAGGAACTTGGTTGCGGACATACATGATTAGAAAGAATGACATACCAACATTTGAATACTACGAGAGACACAAAAACTTTCTCATGTATTCGCACCTTATTATAGCTACAAATTTTAAGTTGTTGAAGTATCAAGAAATACCGAAGATAAAAGAACTATGGACAGTGACTAGTGCTGATCATGAAGCAATGTTGGATACTCTTAAGAACAAAGATGACCCTTTAGGAACACTTGAGTTGCAAGTATTTATTATGTCTTTATATTTTTATCATGCATTTCATCTCAAATAATGATCATAAAACCTTTATGTTCAAATTTTTAATGTGTATATGAAGGATTCTTAAACATACAAGTTTTTTGATGAACAATACTATTGCATCATGATTTTTGCATCGATGTAGTGGGTACACTCGATATAATTCATAAGGATATATCTTCACAACGTATAATCTGACCTCTTTGTTTATTATCATGCATTGCATTTCAAATAATGATCATAAAACATTTATGTTCATGTTTTTTATGTGTAGATTAACCATTCTTAAAAATCAGTTCTAAGAGATTTCCACAACCCATCAAATTTATTATCAAGAGTGCATTTATGGATTTGATTGTGTGTAAGAATTTTGTATCTAAATTGAATCTAGAAATGCACTCTTGATAATTCTTAAAAATACAAGTCTTTTTGATGATATACATTACTATTGCATCAACATAGTGGGTACACTCGATATAATTTGAAGGGACATATTATCACGATATATAATCCAACCTCTCCATTTATTAACATTCATTTCATTTGTAATAATGATCATAAAACCTTTATGTTCATGTTTTTTGTGTAGATTAACAATTCTAAAAATGTAGGTATTTTTGATGATATACAATACTATTGCATCACGATTTTTGCATCAATGTTGTGGGTACACTCCATAAAATTTGTAAGCATGTATCTTCACAATGTATTGTCCCACCTCTTCATTTATTATCATGTATTAAATTTCAAATAATGATTATAAAACCTTTATGTTTTTATTTTTTAATGTGTAGATTAACAATTCTTAAAAATGCAGGTCTTTTTGATGATATACAATAATATTGCATCACAATTTTTGCATCAATGTTGTGAGTACACTCTATATAATTCGAAAGGACCTATCTTCACAGTATATAATCCCACCTCTCTATTTATTATCATGGTTTTTTATGTGTAGATTAACAATTCTTAAAAATGCAGGCCTTTTTGATGTTGTTCACATTGCTTATATTGGTCTTCATGTATATGCAGGCATTTCTCTACGTAAGCTTGGCACTTAGGATGTGAGGATATCAAATGCACATGGCATGGGATGTTGTATTTGTATGAGTACATTTATGTAACTTTGTTACGATGATATATAATAAATGTGTACATCAGTACAAATATATACAATGTATTTGCACTTGAGCACATTGGTGTAGTTGTATTGATGATAAATTAATGTATTTGTACACGAGCACATTGGTGTAGTTGTATTAATGATATATAATGTAAGTGTACATGAGTACATTAGTGTAGTTCTATTGATGATATGTAATGTATTTGTACATGAATACACTGGTTTAGTTGTATTGATCATATATAATGTATTTATACATGAGTATACTGGTGTAGTTGTATTGATTATGATGAAAAAGGATGCATAGACTAACAAATCTTATGTGTATGGCCCACTTATGTAACTTTATGGATGTCATATGTAAGTCTAATGGTAATTATGTGTCTAGAATGTATTCAAATATTGATGATCATGATCATTATTGCTTCCCTAAATTCATTACAACTTAATATAGGCTTGTTAGTATATATTTATCCTTTTCATCCTCATTATCATTTAATATAGGCTTGTTTGACAATTTTTCGCACTTAGGGCGCTCAAGGGACGACATCAGTGGGTATGGCCTTGAGTGTTCGATTGAGTGGGGGGGGGGTGAATAGGAGCATGCCTAGGGTAATAATTCCTAACCAGATATGTTGAAACTGATAGTTCACCCCCATCATGAGCAGAACGAGAAATTGGGCTCCGTGACAACTTTTCATTGAATGCACATGATGATTTTTTCGTCACGTGAAAAATCACTACCCTACAAAAATCGCTTTGAATCTTGAAAATCCAAGACAAGATATTGTAGGAAGCCCTCACATGACCCTGTAGGTTCAAATGGATCATCCACAAGTGCCACAAATTCTGAGATAGAACCTGTCAAATTTTGATAATTTTTCGCACTTAGCACGCTCAAGGGACGATGCCGGTAGGGTATGGCCCTGAATGTTTGACTGAGTGGGGGGGGGGGGGATAGGAGCATGCCTAGGGAAATAATTCCTAACCAAACATGTTGGAACCAACGTTTCACACCCACGACGAGAAGAACGAGAATTGGGCTCCGTGGCAACTTTTCATTGAATGAAATTGATGATTTTTTCGTTAAAGGAAAAATCGTTGCCCTATGAAAACCACTCGGAATATTTAAAAATCGAGATAGGCTATTGTAGGTAGCCCTCACATGACCCTGTAGGTTCAAATGAATCATCTATAGGTTCTATAAATTATGAGATAGAACCTATCAAAATTTGACAATTATTCACACTTAGGGTGCTCAAGGGACGATGCCGATAGGGTATGGCCTTGAGCATTCAATCAAGTGGGGGGGAGGGAGAAAAATAGGAGAATTCTTAGGGTAAGAATGCCTAACCAAACATGTTGGAACTGACAGTTCGAGTCCACAATGAGAAAAATGAGAATTGGGCTCCGTGACAACTTTTCATTGAATGAAACTGATGATTTTTTTGTCAAGTGAAAAATCATTGCTCTATGAAAACCGCTCCGAAACTTGAAAATACGAGATAGGCTATTATAGGCAGCCCTCACATGACCCTTTAGGTTCAAACAAATCATATGCAGGTGCCACAGATTCCAATATAGAACCTGTCAAAATTTGACAATTTTTCGTACTTAGGGCGCTCAAGGGACGACAGCGGTAAGGTATGGCCCTGAGCGTTCGACTGAGTTGGGGGGGGGGGGTAAAAGTATTCCAAGGGTAAGAATGCCTAACCAAATGTGTTGTAACTAACTATTCATGCCCACGATGAGCGGAACGCGAATTGGGCTTCGTGGCAACTTTTCATTGAATGAAACTGATGATTTTTTCATCAAGTGAAAAATAATTGCCTTACAAAAACTGCTCTGATATTGAAAATACAAGATAGACTATTGTAGGAAAACTTTGTGTGACCCTATAGGTTCAAACAGATCATCCGCGGTGCCACAGATTATGAGATAGAACCTATCAAATTTTGACAATTTTTCACACTTAGGACGCTCAAGGGATGACGCCGGTAAGGTATGGCCCTAAGCGTTCGACCAAGTGGGGGAGAAAAATAGGAGCATGCCTAGGGTAAGAATTCCTAACTGAACATTTGGAACCGACGGTTCACAACCATGACAAGTAGAACAAGAATTGGGCTACGTGGCAACTTTTCATCAAATGAAACTAACGATTTTTTTGTCAAGTGAAAAATCACTGCCCTACTAAAACCACTATGAATCTTGAAAAACCAAGATAGGCTATTGTAGGTAGCCCTCATGTGACCTTGTCATTCAAATGGATCATCCGTAGGTGCCATGGATTTTGAGATAGAACCTATCAAATTTTGACAATTTTTTGCACTTAGGGCACTCAAGGGACAACATCGGTAGGGTATGGCTCTGAGTGTTCGACCGAGTGGAGGGATAAATAGGAGCATGCCTAAGGTAATTGTTGGCAATATAACAAGGATATTGAGAAGGTTGTTGATGATTATGGACATAACTGATTAAAGATGTTTTATTGTCTTGATATTATTATTTTGTCATTGATGTCAAGAAATTGATTTTCTAATTCCGTATGATGTTGCCATATCTTAAGAAATATGATATGAAGATCATAAAGAAGTCGATAAAGACACAGGAAAGAATATGATGAATAAAGGGATAAGTTATTCAATGGGCAACTCTACCGAGTCAGACAATGATGAGATCTTGATGTTTTAGATTGTTTTAACATCATACATATGTTGTAAAATGTAAAGGTTAATACTACACTATGTTATCAGCCAAAGGACCTAGTTGGTAAACCTTAAGGCTATCGTAGTCAGTTAATGAAGATAGAATGTCTACCGAGTAAAGTTTAGTATTCACCGAGTTGTAACCGAGCTATAACAGAATGCATTAAATGTTTACATGTGATATTTAATGAAAGAAGCTGATGAGCTGGAGCGGATCAATGATTGGCAAGCCGTGGAAGAAGTTTGTTAACAAATCTAAGGCAATGGAAAGTCGGCAAGAAGATCTACAGCTTAGATTGAACCGCATTACCCTAACACAAGTTCCAAGATGATTGTGCAAGTTCCGAGGCAGGGTAAAATGTTTTTCAGATTGTAAGATACAGTGAACCTGGACAAGATTGAAGATCTGATGGCTATGATTGATCATGGGAAATGTGATCAAGGAGATTAAGCGGTTAGATGATTGTTTATAAATAAGGAACTGTTGATAAATAGTGTATGCGGGCAAGTGTATGCACAGGGATGCTACATAGTGATCACCGAGCACAGAAGCTTGAAGACTTGTTGGAATAATAGAGTATTGATGCCCAGTAGATAGACAAGATTAGTTCTATGTCTAGATTGTGATTGAACAAATAAGAATCTGCTTTAGCATTTTAGATGTAAAGTTGCAGATAGATTGTATTACTGTTAGCTTGTGAAAGTAACAGAAAATCTCTTAACCGAGTGGACTTAACAGTCTTATAAGTAAATCCTCTAACAAGGTGACATTCTAAATGAGTGTTTGAAATCCTTTGACAAGGTCACTTCTAACAAAGTGAAGATCCTAACAGATCTGAGGGAAATCCCTTAACCGGGTCACATCTAGCAATGTGTTTTGTAATCTTTAATAGGATTGGCTTTTAACCGAGCATACTCTAGAAGAGTATATTTCTTAGTGGGTCCGAAATCCCACAGTGGTTTTTCCCTATTTGGGTTTCCACATTAAATTTGGTGTTATGAGGTTTATATAGTTCATTTGCTTTTGAGTTTGCATGTTTGACAATTTTATTCTATGACTGATATATGTTACCGAGGTTGAATCTGATGTTTTCATTGATGATTAAGTTTGTATGATTCACCCCCCCCCTCTCATCTTGTTGGCTATTGGATCTGTACTTATATTAAGTATCAGAATTATCAGTAATAATATCTGGCTAGATGTGTTGGAACCGGATGTTCGCGCCCATGATGAGCAAAATGAGAATTGGCCTCCATGGCAACTTTTCATTGAATGAAATTGATGATTTTTTCATCAAGTGAAAAATTGTTGCCCTATGAAAACCACTTTGAATCTTGAAAAACCAAGACATACTATTGTATGAAGCCCTCACGCAACCTTGTAGGTTCAAACAGATCATCCGCAGGTGCTACGAATTTGAGATAGAATCTGTCAAATTTTGACAATTTTTCACACAGAGGGCACTCAAGGGATGACGCTAGTAGGGTATGGCCCTAACTGTTCGATCGAGTGGCAGGAAAAATAGGAGTATGCATAGGGTAATAATGCCTAGTTGGATGTGTTGGAACTGATGGTTCATGCCTATGACGAGCAAAACGAGAATTGGGCTACGTGGCAACTTTTCATTGAATGAAATTGATGATTTTTTCATCAAGTAAAAAATCACTACCCTACTAAAACCACTTCGAATCTTGAAAAACTAAGACAAGCTATTGTAGGAAGCATTAACATGACCCTGTAGGTTCAAATGGATCATCCGTAGGTGCCACGGATTTTGAGAGAGAACCTATCAAATTTTGACAATTTTTCACACTTAGGGCACTCAAGGGACGACGTCGATAGGGTATGGCCCTGAGCGTTCGACTGAGTGGGAGGGAAAACTAGGAGCATGCCTAGGGTAACAATGTCTAGCTGGATGTGTTGGAACTGATGGTTCACACCCATGACGAGCAACATGAGAATTGGGCTCCGTGGCAACTTTTCATTGAATGAAACTGACAATTTTTTCATCACGTGACCCTGTCAGTTCAAATGGATCATCCACAAGTTCCACAGATTCTAAGATAGAACCTGTCAAATTTTGACAATTTTTTGCACTTAGGGTGCTCAAGGGATAGCGTCGATAGGGTATGGCCCTGAGTGTTTGACCGAGTGGGGGAGGCGGGGGATAGGAGAATTCCTAGGGTAATAATGCCTATCCAGATGTGTTAGATTTGATGGTTCACTCCCACAACGAGAAAAA